>NW_006920871.1:801013-808255 GCF_000417875.1 Pseudozyma flocculosa PF-1
GCCGCTGCCCGACGCCATCGCCGACGACGGGGGCGCCGTGGCCGCATCGCTGACCAGCACTTCGCGCAGCGCGATCGGGTCCTTGCCCCGCAGCTCGCCGAGCGTGCGCCTGTTGCCCGCCTTGTCCTCTCCCAGCTCGTCGAGCTCTATCCGCTTGGCCTGCAGCGAGCCGGGCGGCGGCTTGGGGTAGTTGACCGTCACCGCGCCCGCCGCCTGCGCCAGGGCGCTCAGGGCGATCTCGCGGTTCTCGCTGCCGCGGCCGAGACTGCCAGAGAGCAAGAGGTAGGGCGACTTGGGGATGTGAAGCATGTGGAGCCCGGCGGCGCAGATGTCGGCGGGCGAAGGGGCCAGCACGACGCGGAAGTAGGTGAAGTGCGACGTCCAGGGCGTCGAGGCGGCCCGGACGGGTGAGGTATCGCCCGCCTTCCGCCCGCCATTCGAGGGGTCCTCGACCTGCAGGAAGATGTGGTGCTCGAAGTAGTGGGCCAGCTCGGTGCTGAAGCGGCCGTGCAGCTGGTGGGGCGCGAGCTTGTCGAAGCCCTTGTCATTGGAGTCTGACGCGGGGGCCGGTTTCGAGATGAACAGAGGTGGATGTCAGGGAACGCCGACGTCTTTTTCGAGCATCGGATCGGGAGCGGCAAGCTGCGCACCTCTTGCGTCGTCGTAGACGAGCTTGACGGCCGACCAGCTCCTGCTGGTCCTCCTGTCGGCGCCAAACAGCAGGTCGACCTCGGCCACCATGCCGTAGCTCAGCCCATCGACCCAGTCGACGGTGAGGATGCGCTCCACCGCCCTGGTCTTGGGCACCTTGGGGTCGATCATGAGCGCGGCCCAGATGAGTTCGAGCGACTCGAGCGACCTGGCCCTCCTCTCCTCGTTGAGGTCGAGGACGGCGTGGTATCGGAAGGTGGCCTCGTCGGCGATGTCCGCCTGTTTGGCCGGCTGTCGGCGCGACAGCTTTGGCGGGATGTGGTATGCCCTGCTGGCGGAGAGCCATCCGAGCGCGAGGCGGACCAGCTCGGCCTTGTCGAGGCGGGTGAGGAGGCGGCGGAGCTGGGGCGAGTGCGGGACGAGCTCGGCGTCCTGGTGCGACGCGAGCGTGGACCTCGATGTGGACGCCTGGACGAGCATTGTCGAGCGTGTGTCTTGCGAGAGGCTGGCTGTATGCGCAGCGGTGATGGCGGGCCGTGCGGTGTCGGCGGTGGTGGTTACGAGGTGGGAGGCAGAGCCCGGCTGTTTGGACGGTAACGAGGCGCGAGGTGGGCCAGACGAGGCGGCGTAGGCGACCCTGGAAGTGGAGCTGGCAGGCGGGCCAGGCATTAGGCGCAGGCGCGGCGTCTGGGGCGCGTCGCGACCGCCAGGCTTCCTGGCTTGCGCTGTTTGAGATCGGCGCAAGGCGCCCGATCCGGAGCGAGGACGGAGGCCCAAGCCAAGCCAGGCCAGGCAGCCCAGGCCAGGCCAGGCCGAGGCGATCTGCGGGCGGTGACGAGCCCAACGTCGATTCTTCCGGCCGCACCCTCGCACCTCCTCTCGATCCGACCACCACCGCCGGCGCTCCCCTTCCCATCTCTTCGTATCCTTGTCCACCTTGCACACTCGATCACACACCACGATGGGAGCAGCAGCATCCAAGCAGGACACCGCGCCGCCCAAGCCGGCCGCACCAGCCGAGACCGCTTCGGACGACAAGCAGGCCCACCCCCTTCAGGTGAGCCGGCCCCTCTCCCTCCTCGAGCCTGATCAGTGACCGCGCGCCGAAGGAGCGCCTCTGAGGGCAACACTGACCTGCTGCCACCGCATCACCTCTTCTTGCATGCCCTTCGCACCCGCGGCACCAGTTTGGCCGCTCGCTGCTCAACTCGCTCGACAAGACGCACGTCGAGGGTCCCAGCGCGGATCGCCAGGCGACGCTCGACAGCTCGGTGCAGCAGCGGATCAAGTCGGAGCTCGACCGCCTGCGCAAGGAGGAGGCCGAGGTGCGATCGCAGATCGAAAAGGCCATTGAAAAGGAGAACCTCGAGCGCGAGTCGAAGCACAGCGGAGCAGAGGGCAAGAACTCCAACGTCCTCAGGCAGGAGCTCGACGAGGTCAGGAAGAAGATCGAGAGGCACAGGCAAAAGTCCGACATCTCGGCCTACGCCGGCGTCAAGGAGGCTCAGGAGCAGCTCGTCAAGTGCTACAAGTGAGTCGATCCATCTGGTCGACCAGTCCCGCGCCAGCCTTGATCGGCCCAGGCGGCCTTTGCTGACCACTTGCCCGCCTTCTTCTTGCGCTCGACGCCCTTGACCCCAGATCACAACCGGAGCGAACGCTCGACTGCTGGAAGGAGGCCGAAGACTTCAAGGCCGCGGTCGCCAAGGCTGAAAAGGTGCGTTGGCAGCCGAGTCATGGCATTGCATCGGTCCCAGTCCCAACTCGACTCGAGACTCACCTGCGTATCCGCCATCACTTCCATCTCATGAAACCCCAATCGTCCCCACGCTGCAGGAGTTTATCGCATCGTTCAACTAGACGGCGACGACAGGCGGCAAGGCTGATCGGCCGCTGCGGCCGTCAGAAGAGCGCGCTGCGGCCTGGACAGTTCGTGCCGAAGCGGCTGGCGCAATCAGACATCATCCTCTCGATCGACGTGGGCTGTGTTGACGACTGCGCTTGCATGTGGAAGTCTCGAAGCGAGCGGGCTAGTAGAGACGGGGGCGGCAGCAATTCTATGGGAGCCATCTCGCCCGGTAGACGACCTCGGGCCGCTCGATTTCGTCGCGGCTCTGGACGATGCGGAGCTCGCGCTTCCTCATCCGGTTGACTCTCGCCTCTGCCGGGTCCTCGGCCTCGACCTGGACTTCACCTTGGACCTTGCCGTTCGTCGCGGTCGCAGCAGAAGGGGACTGGCGCGCCTCCTCGGCTTCGAGCCTGTCGATGGTCTCCGATGTCCGGGCCAGGATGCCCTGCAGCGAGGCGATGGCCAGCTCGGCGGCCCGGGCGATGGGTGTGAGCGACTTGACGCCGTTGGCCCCATCTGCGGTTGCGGCCCGCTCCTGCGCCGTCTCCTGCGGGCGGAAGCGGCCAAGGGTCAGGGCGGCAAACAGGTCGCCGACGCCCGAAAAGTAGCCGTCGACCTCGGGGAACTGGATCATCCAGACGTCGAGGTCGTCCGGCCCATCTGGCGGGGCGGTGGCGGTGGCGTTGGCGGTCGAGTTACGGGCGGTGGACCGGGTGCGATAGCTCGAGCCGACCTGGAGCATGGCCGTCTGTCCGTTTGGCAGCGTTGCCGTGGCGCCAATCTTTTCCAGCTCGCCCTGGGGCAGGGCGACCGAGGTGATGATGACGTGGGGCACGCCGTGGACGTGGTGGAGCGTCCAGATGACGCGCTTGAGGCTGGAGAGGTCGGTCACCTCGAGGCCGGTGAGCACCTGGGCCTCGAACTGGTTGGGCGTGATGATGGTCGAGTAGGGCAGCATCTGCTTGTAGACGGGCAGCACCTCGGGCGCGACGTACATGCCCCGTCCGATGTCGCCCATGACGGGATCCAGGAGGTAGATGAGGCCGCCCTCGTCGTCGTCGTCGTCGTCGTCGTCGTCTTCGCCGCTTGCCCCGTCGTCAGCACCGTTCCGGCCGCCGTGCTGCTGCTGCTGCTGCTGTCGCGCCTGGGCCGGCGTGCGTGCGCGCAGCTTCTTGACGAGGTTGAGGACGTTGGTGACGACGGCGGCCGAGGGCATGTACCCGGTGAGCATGCGGCTGTACCGGAGCAGGCCGTTCTTGTCGAGGCCGTCAAAGAGCTGGTCGAGGTGGTCCGAGTCGAAGCGCAGGCCGCCCCATCGGCCGTAGCCCGTGTGGTTCGAGAACTGCACCGTGTTGGCCACGTCGACGTCCCATCCGAGCAGCTGGAGCGGGAAGGTGGCCGCCCGGTTGCCTGGGAAAGGGCCAGACGATCAATGAAGGCGAGGCAAGGCAGCGGAAGGTCAGTCGAGGGATCGCCGAGACACACACACGGACGGGCCGAAGTAGCACGAGACCGGACGCTCTAGGACGGAAGGCCGGCCAGGCGTGACTTACCGACGTAGCCCGAGACGACGTGGCTCTGGATGCTGAGGATCCGGGATGGATCCGGGACGTTGGCCGACATGCTTTGCGAGGCTGTGCGAGCGGGGGTGCAGGATGGGCTGCTGTCGGTGGATGCGGACGGTGGTCTAGGGCGTGGCGCCGAGGATATGGTGGGGCCAAGGAAGAAGCAGAGGTCACCTCGAAATTTAAGGCGTTTTACGCTCTCTCTCTGCCGTGGCCGTTCGGCTGGGTTTCTCGGGACAGCCGAAGGGGGCGTGGCGAGGGGCGTGGCGGGCCAACGCCGTCGGCTGTCTGTGTGGAGGAAGTTGGAAGCAAGCGGCTGAGCCAGGGCCTCCTTCGCCTTGCCAAGCTGGCCTTCTCTCCTGCCTCATCCTCCTCCTCCGACCACCATCACCACCACCACCACCACCACCACCACCACCAACACCGCAGTCCTGTCTCGCCATCCTGTCGGTCGCCGCACGCCCAACATGGACCAGCAAGCCTTCCGACAGCTGCTCGCAACGCCGCGACCGGGCTCCGCTTCCCAGTCGGGCTCAGGCACGCGCGCCTTTGGCCGCTCCAACAAACGCTCCCAGCCCGCCGCTGGCGATGCCGCCTCGTCGTCCAGCACGACACCCTCTGACCTGAGGCCGCGCAAGCTGGATGCGGAAAAGGCGAAACGCCCTCCCAAGCCCCGCATCAACCCGCTCACCGGCGAGGCGTACGTCGACCGCGCTACGGCGAGGCGGTCCGGAAAGGAGTCCGAGTTTGCCGACGTCGAAAAGCTGCTGGCCGACTTTGAGGCCCGCGCCGCCCAGCTCGAGACCGAGGAAGAGCGAGAGGAGCTTAGGGAGCAGATCAAGTACCTCGGCGGCGACGAGAAGCACACGGTGCTCGTAAAGGGCCTCGACTTTGCCCTGCTCGCCCAGAACAAGGCCAGGCTCGAGTCCGAAGGCGGCCAGACGGGCGACGACGACCTGGAACGGGCATTCGAGAGCGCCAAGTCGGGCAGTGCCGCTGCGGCAGAAGAGCAGACTGCCTCGGAGCCCGCTGCGGGCACCAAGCGGTCGAGGGAGAGCATCCTCGAGGCGCTCAAGAAGCGGAAGCTGGGGCAGTCCTCGAGCAGCTCGAGCGGCGGCATCGCCACGCAAGGCTCTTCGTCGGCCACTTCGTCCAGCAAGTTTAAACCCATCGGCTTCAAACCAATCGGAGCAGCGCCATCTTCCTCTTCGACGACGACGACGACGACGACAGACGACCCAGACGTCAAGTACATCAACGGCAAGAGGATGCGCAAGAAGAAGAAGGACAAGAAGCCGGATGCTGGCAGCGCCGTCGGTCCATCGCAGGATGAGCGGGCAAGCACGAGCAACGCCGGCAGCAGCAGAGTGGCGTCGACCTACATGCCGCCGCCACCGACACCAGCAGCAGCGGCGGCGGCCGGTGCAGGCTCGACGCGGCGCACCGGCGAAGGGCCCGCATCTCGAACGAAACAGCCTGACTCCGCTTCAGGGGCGACGTCAGCATCTCCACCCCCGACATCGCCAGTGCCTGCCCGGCCCTCTCCAACGAAGAAGGACGGGGACGTCGAGACAGCCGCTGCTGTCGGAAAGGAAGCTGCATCTTCGAAGACCGAGGCGGGAGCCGCTGACACAGGCGCTCCTCTGCCTGTAACCACGCCGGCTGCGAGTGGGGAGACCGCTGCTGAAGTCGAGGACGACGAGGACGTCGACATCTTTGCGGAAGCGGGCAGATGGTCCGGTCTATCGGACCAGGAGAGCGACACAGAGGCGGCGGATTCGGCGGCGCCGGCGGCATCGGCGAGCCCCGGCCGGCCGCAGCCTGCAGTTGGGAGCGGCCAGAAGCGAGACTGGTTCTCGACGAGTGGATCCGCCGCCGCCGCCGCCGCCGCCACTTCGGAGGATGAGAGGCACCACAGTCCTCACCGAGCGGCGTACGACGACGGTCCGACCGCACGTCCCTCTCGAGGTCCGTCGCACCACGACGACGACGACGACGACGGCGACGAGGGAGAAGCAGGAGAAGATGAGGAGGGGGAGGAACGACCGACGAGGCTGCAGGGCTTCAGCGACTCTGCGCTGCCGTCTGAGCTGACGCGGGCGCTGCTGGAGAGGGAGAAGCAGCGAGAGGAAAAGAAGAGGCTCAAGGAGGAGGCGTGGAAGGAGAAGCGCAAGGCCAAGAAGCAGAAGAAGGAGAGGGGAGCACAGCCCGACGACGAGGCGGCGGGGGGCGATAAGGGCGAAGAGGGAGAGGAAGAGGCGGACGAGTAGGTCCTTTCCATCCTTGCGGCAGGCCGAGGCCGAGAATCGAGAGATGGCGCCACACGAGGCGATGCGACACGATGCGAAACGCGGTGCGATGACGATTTAGCGGCAAGGAAACGACGGACGAGCATGGTATACGGCTATAAATACAAGGCTCGAGGCCAGAGGGTCACTGGGAGGACGAGGCGACGCTGCTGAGGATACCGACGCCCTTCCTTCGCACGACGTCGAGGCAGGCGGCGCAGCCGGGATGGACGAGGACGAGCTCGGCACGTACGTCCTCGACCTCTTCGTCCTCGCCACGTCGCTGATGCCGCTGCTGCTGCTTCGACGCGGCAACGTCACCGCCAGCGCCAAGGTTGGACGAGAGGAGGCCGCCGTGCAGCTTCGGTCCGCCCGATGGCAAGGCGATGGTCACGACGTCGCTGTCCGGCGACGGCCGAGCAGGCACATGGTTTGACGAGTCGATCGGCGTCGACCCGCGCCTCGAATCGGCCGCGTCGGTGCGGGGGCCCTGCTGCTTCTCCTGCTCGAGCCACTGGTCAACGACGTTGATGCCGCTCGGCTTGGAAAGCGTCAGGTCGCACGCCATGCAGTTGTCGCAGTCGACCTCGGTGGCACCATCGAGCTGGCTGCTGTCCGCGGCTGTGCCCGCCGCAGCGCGACTAGGAGAGGTAGGGCGCGGACCTTGGCCATCTTGGGTTCCCGACAGCCCGGCGGCTGAGGCCGACGAGCGCTCCAGCTGCTGTGGGCCCGCCTCGTTGCCCTGGCAGCTCGGGCAGCGGCAGTTTGCGCCGCATCCGCACCTTGGCGGTACAAACTCGCTCGACATGTCGACGGCCTGGAGCAGCAGCTCGATGCTGGGCGCGGCGGGCGAGGCCGCGGATGGCAACGGACCCGTTCGGCAGCCGGG
>NW_006920871.1:808308-812754 GCF_000417875.1 Pseudozyma flocculosa PF-1
ATGAGGCGGCCGGAGGCGCCGCATCGCTGCTTTGACTGTCGCCGCCACCGCAGCAAGCCCCGCTTGCTCGCCCTCGCTTGCTGCCGGTGCGCGGCGGTCCTTCGCTCGGCCCATCATCCTTTCGCCGCGTGCAGTCAGCCGGCGAGGTGTTGGGCGCACAGCAGTCTGACTGGCTGCAGCAGGAAGGTTGTTTCCCGGCTCCATCCCGCGGCGATGATCTGCCGACCGAGCCGCGCCCGCCCGACGCAGAGTCTCGACAGCAGGTGCAGTGGCCCGTGGTCGAGCACCGGCACGGATTCATGAGGTTGGACAGCGACAGCGAGTTGCTCGACCTCGGCGATCTCGAGGGCATCTCGAGCGGCCTGAAGGGAGCCTTGGCCGTCCAGTCAGCCTGCAGGTCCACCATCATGAGCGGGGGGATCGTCGACCAGTCTGCGGCGCCCGGCACCAGGCCGTCTGACGACGTTCGGGAAAGCGGCGGGAGCAGCGTGGGCGAAGAGTCAAAGGCGGCGTCGAGGATGCTGCCGCCCATGGAACCGTCGAGCGATGCGGATCGCTGGTCGATCCCAGAGATCCTTCGCAGCTCGGCCGACTCGCTGCCCTGCTCGGCGACCGACCCGGTCTTGCGCTTCTTGGACCGCGGTGGGGAGTGGGCCAGGGCGACAAAGGCGGTGCTGTTGGCGCTGTGGGGCGCGGGCCTGGCGGCGCAGTCGCAGCGGGTGTGTCGGCCGCTCTGCTTGCGCTTCTGGCGGCAAAAGTCGCACTGGGTGGGCGGCCGGCCTTTGGAGCGGATCGGGTAGAGGGGGCCCTTTGAGCCGTCCTTGTGGGTGCAGGAAGAGGTGCGGTGGCCGCGGATGCACGATGCGCAGGCCAGCTTGACGCCGGGCGGCGGTGGCACGGCGAGCGAGCCCAGATAGGGTGGCGGGAGGTCGGTGGTCGAGGTCATGGCGGCAAGGAGGACAAAATGTGTAGGTCGAGGGCAGAGATGGGGTATGGGGAGCCGCTGGCGATGACCGTCGATGGCGAGACGAAGGTCGCAAAGAGAAGAGTCGAGGAGGTCCTTTTGACGGGGTCGCTCCGGGGGACAAAGCCAGCGGCGGCGAGGCGTTTACGCTCGGCAAGTGGCTGTCGAGGCAGGAGCAACAATGTCCCCAGGGCCAGCGGCGAGGGTGAGGGCTTTCAGCGGCAGCGAGGGGCAAGGGGCAGAGGGTCGAGGGCGAAGAGGGCGGGTGCGCTGGGCCGGCGGTCTATGCGGTGGTGGGGGAGCTGCGTTGGAGGCGAGCGGCAGCGGCCATGGTCGACGTCAAGAGGGCCGGTGAGCGATCCGGGCGCAGGGCGAAGGGTTGATGATGAGGGACAGCAGGCGAGCGGGCGTGCGAGATGAAGGCTAGGAGGCAAGTCAGGGAGCGAGCAGCAACACGTACTGTACGCTCAGCCGCCGTCCCTCGGGGCCTTTGGGTGGCCCTCGGGAAAAGGCTCCGGCAGGCTCGAGACAGCGGCGGCAGCGGCGGTTAGGCTGGCTTCTTTGGCGTCGACTGCGCTCTGTGTGTCGGGTGGCCGTACGGCGTGCTTGCTTGCTTGCGGGTTCCACTTTGGATGCCGGAGCAATTGAGACAGGCCCGGCTGATGGAGCCACGGAGCCAGCTAGGTTGACTAGGGTCAGGGTTGGGTCCAGGGTGGCGGCGCCGGTGGAGAGAGAGAGACTCTAAGGAGGGCAAAGGGCGCCTACCTGGATTCGGATTCAGATTCAGATTGCGCGATTATTACGGCCGTGGGGGTCTGGCTCGAAGCCGAAGCCGAAGTCGAAGTCGGAGCACGCCACCTCCGTCCGCGGTTGGCCCCCCTCGCCCTCGGCCCCGACATTGCGGTCCAACCTGGCAGCGGCGAGCGCGGCCGTCGGATCCGCTCCCTCCACTCGCGTGCCAGGCGCTTCTCGCGGTGGCTTGGCTGCATCTCGACCCTTGTCCATCTTCTTCTTTGGTCCCCCATCGACCCCAACACCTCCTTCACATCCCCTCGCCCCCCTGCCACCGCCACCTGCCACCGCCACCTACCACCGCCACCGCCGCCACCGCCGCCAACACCGCACGCGCAGCACCAGCGACCTGGTCTGCGGCCACTTCTTGCGCCGCCGTCGCACGGACAAAGGCCAGCATCGACGCCGCGGTGCACACCGCCATCGCCTGCCCGACGACCTCTGCCTCCTCGGCAGGCAACTGGGCTGGCCCCTTTGATACCCCTCCTCAACCTCGTCTTCTCATCTCCTCACCCTATCGCACATCGCCCACCATGTCGCGTGACGCACGGGCACCCCGCATCAAGAACCGGGCGCCCGCCCCCATTCAGATCTCGGCAGAGCAGCTGCTGCGAGAGGCCCAGGAACGCCAAGAGGCGCCCCAGCATGTCGTCGAAAAGTCGCGCGTGGAGGACTACGAGGAGCTCGAAGAGTACCGCGGACGCAAGCGCAAGGAGTTTGAGGAGAGCGTAGGCCGCATGAGGAGCGACATGAACCGATGGATCAAGTACGCCACCTGGGAGGCCGGCCAGGGCGAAATGGACCGCTGCCGCAGCATCTACGAGCGCGCCATCGACGTCGACCCGCAGTCGGCGCCCCTCTGGATCCGGTACACCGAACAGGAGCTCAAGGTGCGCAACGTACAGCACGCCCGCAACCTCTACGACCGCGCCGTCACCATCCTGCCGCGCATCGACCAGCTGTGGTACAAGTACGTCCACCTCGAGGAGCTCCTCGGCAACATCGCGGGCACCCGCCAGGTGTTTGAGCGCTGGATGAGCTGGGAGCCCGACGAAAAGGCGTGGTCCGCCTACATCGCCATGGAGCTGCGCTACAACGAGGCCGAGCGCGCCAGCGCCATCTGGGAGCGCGCCGTCACCTGCCACCCGACGCCCCGGCAGTGGATCCGCTGGGCCAAGTTCGAAGAGGACCGCGGCGCGCTCGACAAGGCGCGCACCGTCTTCCAGATGGCGCTCGACTTTATCGGCGAGGACGAGACGGCCATGGAAAAGGCCCAGACCGTCTTCACCGCGTTTGCCAAGATGGAGACGCGCCAGAAGGAGTACGAGCGGGCCCGGGTGATCTACAAGTACGCCCTCGAACGGCTGCCGCGCGCCAAGAGCGAGGGCATCTACGCGTCCTACACGCGCTTCGAAAAGCAGTTTGGCACCACGACGAGCGTCGAGGACACGGTGATCGGCAAGCGCCGCATCCAGTACGAGGAGGAGCTCAGCGCCGACGGCGGCTCGCACGACTACGACACCTGGTTCGACTACACGCGCCTCGAGGAGGACGCCTACCGCGCGCTCGCCTCGGCCGGCGGCGCCGACGACCAGCTCCAAAAGGCGCGGGCGCGCGTCCGCGACCTCTACGAGCGCGCCATCGCCAACGTGCCCCCCTCGAACGACAAGCGCCACTGGCGCCGCTACATTTTCCTCTGGCTGCGCTACGCCCTCTTCGAGGAGATCGACGTGCGCGACTACGACCGCGCCCGCGAGGTCTTCAAGGCCGCCATCGCCGTCGTGCCGCACCGCAGCTTCACCTTTGCCAAGCTGTGGATCAACTACGCCCACTTTGAGGTGCGGCGGCTCGACTTGCCGGCGGCGCGCAAGATCATGGGCGCCGCCATCGGCATGGCGCCCAAGGAGCGCCTCTTCCGCGCCTACGTCGACCTCGAGCTGAGCCTCAAGGAGTTTGACCGCGCGCGCAAGATCTACGAGCGCGCCCTCGAGTGGGACGCCACCAACAGCCGCACCTGGGTCAAGTTTGCCGAGCTCGAGCGCAACCTTTTCGACACGGACCGTGCGCGCGCCCTCTACGAGCTCGGCGTGCGCCAGGCCGACGAGGCGGGCAGCGGCGGCCTCGACATGCCCGAGGTGCTCTGGAAGGCCTATATCGATTTCGAGTTCGAGGAGCGCGAGTGGGAGCGCGTCGATGCGCTCTACGAGCGCCTGCTCGAGCGCAGCGCCCACGTCAAGGTGTGGATCAGCTACGCGCTCAGCAAGATCGGGCAGGCCGTCGCCGAAGAAGAGGACGAGGACGAGGGTGACGATGAAGACGGCGAGGGAGAGGGCGGCGATGGCGAGGAGACCGAGAAGCCGCCGAGGGTGCTGACCGACGAGCAGATCGAGGAGCGGCAACGGCGGCGGCAAGAGGCCAAGCAGCAGACGAGAAAGGTGTTTGAACGGGCCTACCAGGATCTCAAGGGCAAGGGGCTCAAGGAAGAGGTGAGTCGAGATGGCGGCGGCGGCGGCGGGTATGCCTGCAGGCGGCGCAGTCGAACTGACACCCTACGCCCCATTGGTCCTCCCTGCATCCGTCTCCTCTCTCTCTCTCTCTCTCTCTCTCTCTCTCTCTCTCTCTCTCTCTCTCTCTCTCTCTCGTCTCTCTCTCTCGTCTCTCTCTCTCTCTCGTCGTCGTCCGTCGTCGTC
>NW_006920871.1:812774-814388 GCF_000417875.1 Pseudozyma flocculosa PF-1
GGCGGCGGGCGGGCGGGCGGGTCGGTCGTCGTCGCGCGGCGGCGCGACGTACGACGTACGACCGACCTACCCGACCCTACGTTCGTCCGTCCTCGTCTCCTCCTCTCTCTCTCTCTCTCTCTCTCTCTCTCTCTCTCTCTCTCTCTATCTCTCACACACACGCAGCGGGTGGTGTTGCTCGAGTCGTGGAAGACGTTTGAGCAGACGCACGGCGACGCCGAGTCGCTCGAGGCGGTGCAGGCCAAGATGCCGCGCGTCGTCAAAAAGCGGCGCGAGCTGGGCGACGGCAGCGCCGACATGGAGGAGTACTACGACCTCCTCTTCCCGGACGACGAGGAGCAGGGCAAACCGTCGTTCAAGCTGCTCCAGATGGCCCACGCCTGGCGGGCCGCCCAGGCCGCGAAAGCTGCCGCTGCCGCTGCCGCAGCTGGCGATGGCGCTGCAGAGGACGGTGCAGAGGGCGGTGCAGAGGGCGGTGCCGACGGCGAGGCACACGAGGGGACCGACCAGGCCGAGGCCGGCGACGCGCCAGACGGTGTGCCGGCCTGAGCAGGCGGGCGGACGGGCGGACGGGCGGACGGGCTCCTTCTGTAGTCGAAGCGCGGCCGGGGAATACAAGCCTCCCTGGCCTTTGAGGTGCGAATTTGAACTGCGGCGAATAGAATTCTGAAGTTTGTATTGCCACAATACAAATTGCCTTCCCAGATGGATCACGTGCTCGGATCAGGGCTGTCCGCCAAACTCGGAGGCGCACGTGACCGACCCCACTTCGAAAAAGCTGGCTAGCGGATTCCCCTGCCAAAAACGGGCGGATTTGGAAAATCGGCGCTCCAAAAAGGGGCCCTGCACGTGACCTATTCCAATACAAGCTCGGCTTCAAGTGGGAATACAAGCGTTTTCAAACTGACGCGATACGGCATTTGAAATGCCGGCTAGCGCGATTTAAATTGCCACTAGTGCGGATTAAGGGATGTGGAGCCGGGGCGGGGCGGGGCAGGGGCAAGGGGCAGGCGGGGAGATGCACGGTATGCCGGATCGAGGGCGGGTAGCGGACGGGCTGGGCCACATGCGGGGACGCGGGGCTGGGAATGCCGGGGCTCAGAGGAAGCGGCGACATCCGGGCGAGTCGCACAGACAGGCGATGGCATCCTCGTCGTCGGCCGAGGCTTGGACTGTCATGGGGATGGAGTGGGAGGGAAGGGGGAACAAGTGGCGCCGCGGAGGAGACAGGCAGCCCAGTGTCAGTCAGTCGGGGGCCAGCAGGGAAGGGGACGCGAGGCGCGGATGCTTACACTTGTAGTCGTAGGTCAGCTCGTCGCCGGGCTCGATGAGGGTGCGTGCGCTGGTGGAGCGGGGCCGAGGAGCGACGACGACCATGAGACGAGGCGAGGCGAGGCGAGCGTCAGCTTTCCGTTTGCGCGCTGGGTGCTCAGCGGACTCTATAGGACAGACTCACAAAAGGACGATGCGCTTCTCGCCGTTGAGCGTCAGGATCTTGGCGTTGCAGTTGGGAGTGCAGCAGTGCTGCGAGAGGGCGCGATGGCGGCAGACAGTGCATGCGACGTTGTGAAGAGGAAAAGAGAGAGAGAGAGGGAGAGAGAGAGAGAGAGAGAG
>NW_006920871.1:814906-834372 GCF_000417875.1 Pseudozyma flocculosa PF-1
GAAGAGGTAGGTGGAAAAGTTGCCCTGGCGCTCGTACTGCTTTTCGCGCTCGTCGGCCACCTGCTGGCGCACCACCTCGCCCACGTACTCGATCACCATGTCGCCCGGCAGGATCTTTTCCATGGCGTACAGCCCCCAGTCGTGGATCGGCGACTTGGCAAACTTGAGCTGCTTCTTGCGCGTGCGCAGCTGGTTGATTTTGAAAATGTCCGTGTCGCTCGCAGTCTCCTTTTTGTGCTGCTCAATGCCCAGCACCAGCCGCCGCGAGTCGGCGCGGTTGTTGCGCGCCGACGCCAGCGCGTGCACGCTCGGCGCGTCCCGCTCGCTCTTTTTGTTGCGGTCCGGCAGGTGCGCAGCCTTGTCGGCCGCGGGGATCCGGTAGAAGCCCTCGGTCCGCGCGGCGCCCGTGTGGTGCGGCGCCTGCTGCGAGGCAGCCGCACTTGTGCCGTCGCCGTCGCCCTCAGCCTCGCCGTCGCCATCGTCATCGCCCTTGCCATCGCCGCCCGCGCCCGACGGCTCATGCCCCGGAAGTGGCTCGGGCCAGCCGGCCTCGGTGATGGGCAGACCCTCGCGCAGGCGTTCCAGCGCAAGCTTGATGTAGAAGAGATCCTCATCGTCCTCGGCGAGGCCGCTCGAGAACGGATCGAGGTCGGCGATCGGGGCTGTCTTGGCTGCCTTGGCGGACTTGGCCTTGTGCGCAGCGGCAGCAGCTTTGGAAGTGGCGCGGGGAGCTTCGAGGTCTGCGCCTTCGTCTTCTTCGGGCAGCAGCTCCAGCGCGGTCGTCACCGCCGCCGTTGCCGCCGCCGCCTTCTTCGTCGGCCTCTTCTTGCTCGCCTTCTTGGCAGGCCGAGCTTTTGCCCTGGCCTCGCCGGCCTCGTGGCCCGCTTCCGACGGTTCGACCGAGGCCGACACGGATCTCGACGGCTCGACTGACGCAGAGACCGACCTGGATGCCTCGCCCACCTCGTCGTCTTCGTCTGAAAAGTCCGGCAGCTTCTTGCGGGCGCTCGGCTTGTCCTTGGCCATGCCATCGGCCGCCTCGATGGCCCCGGCAGATGGCCTCCGCCGGCCAGGCTTGGGGTGCTCCTCGTCGGCGGATCCAGCCTCGTCGTCGGACGTCTCGAGGGCTGCGCGGCCCTTTTTGAACTTGCCCTCGCCTCCCCTCGCTGCCTTGGCGCTGGAACGCTCCTTTGCGAGCGCCGAGGCCTTTTTGGGGATGGCAAAGTCGAGATCGGGCTTCCTGACGACTGGCGCAGGCTTTTTGCGGAACGACGGCAGCTTGGCTTCGTCCGACACGGCCGAGGTCCCATTCGGCCCGGCGGGATGGCTCGCCGAGGCCATCTCCTGAACCAGCCCGGCCATTAAGCGGCCTCCCGAGCCGCTCGGCTTCATAAAGTCGGTGACGAGCGGCGTGACGATCCTCGACTTGACGTTGCGGATCAAGTGCTCGGCGAGCTCCCTCTGGATGAGCGCAAAGGTCGCCTCGGCCAGCTCGTCGGGCGTGTACTCTGCCTTGTCCGTCTCGGCTGCGTGCGAGCTGCCATGGCTCATGATGGCCCTGCGCCGCCGGAACAGGTCGGCGGCGGTCTGAGGCTCGTCGCCCCCGTGGGCTGCGGCGCCATGGCCTGCCGAGAGCTTGCTCGCCAGAGCCTCCTTGCGGATCGAGTCGGCGTCCGGGGCATCCCTGACGGTGATCGAAATGTGGTAGCTGTGCAGCGCCTTTTTGTCGAGCACCATCCGCGCCCGCGACGCCGCATCGCGCGACGCAAAGCCGACGTAGAAGCCGCGGTCGTCGGCGGTGACGAGCGCAGGCGAAAAGTCGCGGAAATGGCGCCGCATCGCCGACACGCCGATGTCGCGGGCGTTGGGGCGGGTGACGTAGACGTACGGGTGACCAAGCTCGGCCAAGCGCCGGAGGATGCGCTCCGTCGGCTCCTCGACGTCGTTGCGCCCGTCGTCGTCTCTGTCGTCGTCGTCGTCGTCGTCACCCCGCCTTCTGTCGGTGGAGCGCCTGTCGTCGCGAGAGCGGTAGGACGAGCTGGCAGGGTACGTCCTGCTCGAGGCCGGGCCGGAGCCCCGCCGGTCGTAGCTATCGCGCGAGTCCCGTCGGTCGTAGCTGCGGTCGTCCCGCCAGCTGCGGCCAGACTGCGACGCTGACGAGGCGCCTGTCGGTGCAGCGGCAGTCCGTCGAGGTGACTCGGCAGATTCCGAGTCCCACGTGGACCTATGGAGCGGAGAAGCGCGGAACGGCGAAGCCGTCGCAGAGGATCGGTTGACCAGCGACCGTGGCCCGCGCGGGACGACGGGTGGCGGCATCGAAGACGAGGACGAGACGTGGGCATCCGGCTGGCTGGCGCCAGGAGCGTCGGAACGAGTCGGGACCTCTGCGGCGTCGCGCGGCGCTGCAGCCGGCGGGCCGCTGCGGGTGCCATCTGCGCTGCGATGGGCCGCCGACGACGAAGAGCCGCTGCGATGGTTGTTGTATCGCCTCCCAAGCTCGGTGCGGTAGGCCAGCTTGTACTTGGCGCGGTCGCGGTCCATGGCGACCTGGATCACCTCTGTGCCGATCCGACGGCCGTCCATGGCCTTGAGCGCTGCCGCGGCGGCCTCGTGTCCGTTCTGCAGCGTCGGGCCCGCCGCCGGCTCCTTGGTCGGCTTTCCGTCGAGGTCAAAGTCGTGGACGTACGTGATTGAGTAGATGCCAAGGCTCTGGCCCGTCGTCGGCTCGAGCTTGAGCTCCTGCCGCTCGATGCGGCCAAACAGGCGGAACTGCTGGCTCAGCTGGCCTTCCGTCGTGCGCGGAAGCAGGCCGGTCACAACGAGCTCCCGCGGCGGCGGCGGCGGGCGCTTGCCGACCGAGTGCTTGTCCCACTCGTACGCGGGCACCGTCATCACCTGCTTCCTCACGACCTTGCGACCGCGATCCGCGCGCTTGCCGCCGTGCTTGGCCGCCAGACGTGGGTCGGCCACGGGAGGCACGCTTCCGTCCGGTGCTGTCGTCGGCTTCGCCCGTTTGATCGGCTTGTTGCCCCTTGACTTGTGTTTCGACAGGGCGGGGTCATAATCGATCAGGAAGTTCTTTGCCCGGACGCCGGTATCGAGCTCGTTGGGCAACGGCACGTGTCCAAAGGACCGCTCGAGGGGAGCGACAGCTTCGACAGGAACGGCGGACGTCGATGCCGAGCGTGGCGACGGCGGCGAAGGAGGTCGTTGGTCGGCCTGAAGGCTCGAGGCTGACGACGCCACGGCCTCGTTGGCCGTGGTGGCCGGCCTGCCCCGGGATGGCCCAACGGTCAGAGGCGAGGACGCCGCCGCGGATGCGCCGGCTGCGGCTGCGACCACGGCGGCAGAGGGAGACGCGGCCTGCAGTGCACGCGGACCTGTGGGTATGGCCGGTGAGGCCAGCGTCGTTCCAGATGATGATGGCGGAGAGGCTGCTGCGGTACCGCTGCTTGTCTCGACGGCGCGGGACCGCTCGCCCGTGATGCGCCTCCACCCGGACGTCGCTGACGGAGCGGTCGTGGTCGTGGTCGACGCCGTGACTGTGGCAACGGCGCTGTTGGCTGCCGTGGCGAGGTTTTGCGCACGCGGCGTGGCCGTCCCGTTCTGCAGAGAGGCAGGCTGCGTCGCGGGGTCGTCGGAAGGCTTGGCGTCGTCGGCGGAGACAGTCGCTTTCGAGTCGACCGTGGTGGCAGGGCTCGGCATCTCTGGCCGAGGCGTCGAGGCTCCGCCGTGGGAGGGAGAGCTGTTGTCGAGCGGCGAGGGATGTCCCGCTGCCTGATCTCTGGGGCTCGGTCGAGGTAGCGGCGCACCATCGGCAACGATCGGCTTGGTCGCGAGCAAGGTGGCCGATGTTCTAGGGTCGTCTGGGTTGCTTTGCGGCTCTGAGACGGATGCCGGATCGGCCCGGGAACGTGTCACCCGTGGCAGGAGCGCGGCGTCGGCGTCTATGACGTGCGGCTTCGACCCTGCTGCTGCTGCTGCCGCTGTCGCTGCGCTCTCGTCCCGCGGCAGGCGATGCGGCCGCTCTCTGCTGGGTTGTCGATCTGACCACCCAGACCTGCTCGGAGGCCGCCGCGACGGATCCGCCAGCTCGCCCTCTTCGCCGTCGACGAGCATCTCGGCGCCGCTGGCAGAAGCCTTTCGAGAGCGAGGACGGCTCTGGCTGCGGCCGGTGGCGCGATCCCGCGATCTCCTCCGCTCCTCGCGGTGTCTCTGCCCGTGGTGCCTGGGATGACTGCCGCGATGCCGCTCGCGGCTGCGGCTACGGCTGCGACTACGGCTAGGGCTCCTCCCGCGTTCCGGAACGTAAGCGCGGCCTCCGTCCTTGCGCAGCGCCCGCGAAGACCTGTCTTCGTCCCTCCACCTCTCTCTGGACCTTCGTCTTCCACCGCCGCCTGCGGATGAGCGCCAGTCGTCGTCCTCGCGCCGGCGGCCATCGTCAGGATAGGGAACGGACGCGTAGTCGCGGCTGGATCCGCCTCTATGGTGTCCACGCCGATCCGCCGAGGGGCTGCGGGACCAGCCACGAGCGTAGGCATCCTCCTCATAGGCGCGCCTGGAAGCGCGATCCCGGTCCCTCTCCCTGTCGCGGTGCCTGTCCCGCTCTCGCTCGCGCTCGCGCCAGTCTGACCAGGTCGGAGATGGAGGCCGGCGAGACCGTTCCTGTTCGCGGGAATAGCCGCGAGGTGGGCCCCAGCCGTCAGTATCAGTCGAGGAACTGTACCTGCCGTCGTAGGTTTCGTCCTCCGGGTACAGTCTGCGCCGGCCGCTGCCGGATGCCGCGTCTGCTGCTGTCGCTCTGCCGGCGTACCTGTCATCGCGAGAGCCGAGCTCCGCATCACGGCGGTCGGGCGAGGGGCGACGCTTGCGGCTGGGGTAGTCGCGGTCGTAGCTGTCGTCGTCGTAGCGGTGTCGCTCGCGGCGAGACGATGACGACGAGGCCTCTGGCATCGTGTTGGCACGGCGCGCGCGCGGCTAGCTGGCGATGGTGGCGTTTCGGGGCGCAGAGGTCCCCTGCATCGGTCTGCGCACTACGATGCCGGTCAGCTGCGGTTGGTTGTCGACGGGGGCGGGGGCCAGGGCGGCCAGAAGGCGGGTACGATTGCGAGTAGGGTTGCGGGTAGGATTGCGGCTGGATGTCGAGGTGCGGCACGAGTTGTATCGAGTTGGAGCAAGTGTGCGGGTCGACGAGGTGATGCGAGCTGGGTGGAGAAGCGGACGAAGCTGACTTTGTCGATGCTGGCCGGGCGGCTCGAGGCTCCTAGGCTAGACGAGAGCGGTAGGCGGGGCCTGTTGCTTGGCACCGAGGCGGGCGATGACACGCTGGAGCCGAGGCGGGGAAGGATGCGAGAGCGACCGGAAAAGAGGGAGCAAGCGACGGCATGCGATGAGGGCGGCGTGGAGGGATGACGAGGAGCCAGGCCGGGATCGTCGGCGGGGATGGTGGAGAGGAGGAGGCGAAGGTGGTTGGCGCCGTCTGGCTGGCTTGCTTTGGCCGCCTGCCTGGGCCTGAGCCTGCCAGAGGAAAGCCAGCCAGCCAGGGCCAGGGCCAGGGTCAGCCCAGGGCCAGGCGCGCGTTCAACGAACTCGCGAGTGGGCGGGCCAGGGCCAGGGCCAGACCGAGCCAGGCGACCGACGAGGCAGCGAGGGGCCCTTGAACCCTAGCCTGACCTCCAGGCCTGCCTCGCCCGCGCCGCGCCGCGCCGCACCGCGACAGCTGCCAGTCGCCACCCGCCAACTCGACTCCAACACCGCTTCTCAACCGCCCGCTCGCCCGCTCGGCCGTCTTGCTCTCTCTCCTGACCAACCAAAGCTAGCCGGCACATGGCCTCCATCTTCTCACCTAGCCTCCTCCGTCCAGCCCCTGCTGTCCCGGGCCACGCTGCTGCTGTCATCATCGTGTCTGCTACTCCTGTCGAGCGAATGGTGGTTAGGGTAGAAATACAGGGCTGCCGGTCGGAAGCAATAATGGCGACCGCATCGCGGCCAAGCTTGCGCAGCGACAAGACAGGATGGTCAGATGGGCGACGGTGTGGCCGGGACCGCGTCGGCGCCTCGCCACAGACGGGCTCAGCGGATCCCCGCCGCCGCCGCCGCCTTTGCCAGATCCGCGGCGAACTGGGCATTTGTCGTCCCTACACCGCCGCCACCGTCACATGCGAGGGGGGAAGACGGCTATCAGCGCTCCAGGTCTCTCTCTGACTGCCGCCGAATCTTGCGCAGCCTCGCCTCGACTCACGCTTGTTGGCGCCCCACGCACCGCCGCCCGTTCCCGGCGCCGACTTGTGCACCTCTGCACGGTCTGAGAGCGGGTTTCGAGCCAGACGATCGCAGACGCGGCCGGCCGGCCGGCGAGGTAGCGATCAAGGGGGACAAGCGACGACGTATCAGCCCAGATGCACCGGCACGGCACCCTTTTCTCTTTGACCCGGCGGGCCGGCCATCGACGTCCAACACTCACCGGCAGAGGTGAGGGTAGGGTCCGAGATGCTCGACTCGACCACCTTCCATCTTGCGCTCAGCCACCTCTCGGCCTCGGCGCCGTCAAACGTGGCACCGCCACTGCTGCCGCTGTTGCTGGCCGTAGTGGCGGCGGCGGCGGTGTCGGATCCTTTGGCCGAGTTGGCCCTGGCGCCCAGATCAGTGCCGCTGATGGCTGCCGCTGCGATGGCCGAGGCGGTAGACTGCATGGTCAAAGAGCGCAGTCGAGGCGAGCGTGTTCGGTCCAGTGTTCTCTTGAAGGAGGGTAGGGGGAGGGCAGAGGAGCGAGACTAGACGGAGCAGCGGGGGGGGGGCGGGGCACGGGTGGTGAAGGATCAAAGTTGAGAGAAGAGAGAGAGCGAGCGAAGCCCGCGGCGCACTGGCCCCTCACCTCTTCTAACGCCGGCGCCTTTTCTCTCCGCTCCACACACAGGCGCGAACGAGCCACCAACCCCTCTCCCGCCCCATTCTCGCAGCCTCCGCCAACACCTGGCTCGTCTTGGCCTCCTCGATGGTCTTCGCCCGACATCGCAGCTCAGCCCTCCGTCTCTCTCCGCCGGGACAAGGCGGTAGCTTTCGTATGGCACGATGCGAGCTGTCGCGCGCTTCGGCGGGCGGATATGGTGGTGCAGTGCTATCGGGTCATGCTATGGCGCACAGGAAAGAGACGAGACGCGGAGAGGGAGCGAGAGGATGACAGCGTCCATGGAAGGCCACAGGTCGAGGTATACGGAGAAATCACTTTGCCTGAATGGCGTTGACGAGCCTGTGAGGCGGAGCGGGAAACCGAGATTGGCGGGCGCGCGGGCGGGCGGGCGAGCGAGCGGTCTCTGGTTCAGCACGGGCGTCGCATTAAGTAGACAGAGAGACGCAGGGAGCCGAGCGAGGATCGCACCACGTCTCCTCGCCAACACTCACCAGTCGAGCCCCTCTTCGAGGCCTTCGCCCTTGGTGGCGCAGCACTTGAAGATGGACCACTGCCGGTCCTTGAGCTCCGTCAGCCCGAGCTTGTCGCTCACGCGCCCCTCGTCGAGCGCGCCCGGCAGGTCCTGCTTGTTTGCAAACACGAGCAGCTTGGCGTCCCGGAGCTCCTCTTCCGACAGCATCGAAATCAGCTCCGCCTTGGCCGTCTCTAGCCGCGCCGTGTCCGAGGAATCAATCACGTAGATGATGGCCGTCGTGTTGGCGTAGTAGCACCTCCAATACGGGCTGCGATGCGGTGGAGAGCGGATCAGCTTGGCCTTTGGTCAGCGGAACGACGTCGAGTAGATAGAGAGAGGAGAGGGGAGAGGAGGGCCTCACCGGATACTCGTCTGCCCACCCAGGTCCCACACCTGGAACTTGATGTTCTTGTACTCAACCGTCTCGACGTTGAATCCGATGGCTGGCGAGGTAGCGAGAGGCGCAGGAGGAGATCAAGGTGCACCGTCAGAGGCATGCATCGCCGTGACTAGTGCGCGACAGCCTCGTAGGGCTAGGCGGAAGAAGCTCACTCGGTATCGTCGACACGACCTCGCCGATCTGGAGTCGGTAGAGTATCGTCGTCTTTCCGGCGCTGTGGCACAAGAGGTCAAGGGTGGAAGAGTCAGCGCGATGCCTTGCCAGCTATGCCTGATGGCTCGGAATCAGCCCGACCAGCGGCGGCGGCCGCACGACGCACCTATCGAGACCGAGCATCAATATTCTGACCTCCTCATTCTTGGCCCAAAACGCGAGCCGTCCAAACAGCGACGAGAAGGTGAGGCCCATCTTTGGTCTGGTCTCGGGTGGTGAGGTTGAGGTGAGGTGCCGCTTGACCTGGCTCAAGGTGGCTCGGTCCGGTTCGTTTCGAGTCTTTGGCCCGCTCCCTGGGCTCGGCTGGTGGTCGAGGCTGTAGAGTCTAGCAGCCGGCTGTGGCCCTCGAGAGGAGGCTCGCTGAGAGCGCGCCGCACGTAGGCTAGAGCGGTGGGTGGAACTCGAGAAGCGGCAGAGTTTGGCTCGTTGGAAGCTGGGTTGGTGCTGGAACCAAGACGCTGGGCTGGCAGGGATCGAGGCTTTGAGAGAACAGGCTGGCAGCGGTGGGCCGATACGGATGCCAAAGTGGAGCGATGAGAGCCAGCGTGTAGGGGCCAAGGGGCGCAGCGACAAAGGGACGGACGAGATGAGATGGCGGCCCGGAAGCAACACGCCAACAAAGTCCGGGGAGGCTCGAGAGCAGGCAGGCAGCCCCAAAGGTAAATCCGAGGCCGGCCAGCAGGCAGCCAACGGCCAGCCAGGCCAGGGTCGCTCGCTCCACGCCCGGCGGCCGTGCAGGTCGGGGGCCCGATAAAAGGGTCGAATCGGGGAGTCAAGTCGTGATCGTGTGTTGCGGGCGGGCGGCCAACCCAACGAAGAAGAGGCACGGCTCGCTCGCCCGCTCGACCTGCATCCTGCTCCTCGCAGCCTCTATCGCGACCACCACGTCCTCGCCGCCCCACGATCCAAGCACGCAGCAGCAGCAGCAACAGCAGCAGCAGCAGCAGCAGCAGCATCCACACGGCTCCTCTTTACAGCACCTGCACGCCTCGACAGAACCCGCAACCCTCATCCTCGCCGCTCTGCAAACCTCAGGCCCACCTCCATCCGCTCTTCCCAACGATACCCGCCTCTCTACCGGCCCTGGTCTACTCTCTCCCTTCCCAGCCCGTCAGAACGCACCACCATGTCGTCAAGACAAAAGGTCACCGTCCAGCCGATCAACATCATCTTCCGGCACCTGCAGCAGCAGTCGCGCGTGTCGCTCTGGCTCTACGACAACGTCGACTTCCGCATCGAGGGCAAGATCATCGTGAGTCGTCGCTCCCCACTGCCAGCACTGCGTTGCCCGCTGCCCTGCCCCGCTTCCGATGGGGGGCTACTGCGTGGCGAGGCGAGAAAAGGGCCTGCTTGCGCCAACCATCCATCCTCTGACCGAACCCCTTCCCCGCTCGCTCTCCCCGACCCGGCAGGGCTTTGACGAGTTCATGAACGTCACCCTCGATGACGCCGAAGAGGTCTGGATCAAGAAGGACAAGCAGAGGAAGGAGCTCGGTGAGTGGCGCGCGGCAACGGCACAGCTGTCCCTTTGGGCCTCATCTTCTGACTGTCTGCACTCCCGTCTCACTGGCCGCGGGTCCCTCGTATCGACAATAGGGCGGATCCTCCTCAAGGGCGACAACATTGTACGTCGTCGAATGGCGTGGAATAGCCCCTCGGCGGGCTCATCGCTGACTCCTCTGGACATCTTCCCCCTTGTCCCGCTGCCGAACAGACGCTCATCCAGCCGGCGATGTGAAGGTCTCCGCCATCTACCTGTCTCTCTCCTCATACCGCAAGCCAGCTCCCGGCGGCTTCCCGGCACTCCAGCCTGTTTCGCTACGCAACTCCTTGTACAGTATCGTTTCCTCCCTCGCACGCCTTAAAAAGCAGCAGCTCAAACCTACGCGCTTGCTGCGTTCCCACACCTAGGCCGAGATATCGCCGTGAGGAGGGTCGCGACGCGCGCCCAACCGCAACGTCATGCCGAGTCGGCAGCGCCAGGCGGCGTCATCCTTCAACTTGGCCGCGCCGCTGCATCGTCGCCGCTCATCGGCCGCCGAAGCCGTAGCCGCCCCCTGCCGCGGCGGCCGTT
Source organism: Pseudozyma flocculosa PF-1 (assembly GCF_000417875.1). NCBI lineage: Eukaryota > Fungi > Basidiomycota > Ustilaginomycetes > Ustilaginales > Ustilaginaceae > Pseudozyma > Pseudozyma flocculosa. The sequence goes on from NW_006920871.1 coordinate 825,018, forward strand.
TGTGCGGCCGATGCGCCTGGTCGCTGCGCCTTGTTCTCGACCTGCTTGCGGTACTCGATCTTCTCGACCTTGACCTCGCCATCGATGAGCTGGTAGACGTACGTGACCACCACCGCTCCCTGGATATCGAGCACTGCAGAGAGGGAGAGGGTGGAGGCAAACGGCGAGCGTGCGTCAGACGATCGTCGCAGCCAGCTGGACGGACGGAAGGCAGAGCGGCCGAGGCTGGCGTCGGATGGCTCACATGCGAAGCTCGGTGTCGGCCCTGGCGCCTCCTTGGGCTCCTCGTCCTCCGGCCCGTCGTCTTTCTTGTCCTTCTCGGATTCGGCCTTGGCATCTCCCTTGGCCTTGGCAGCTTTGGCGTCCGGCTTCTTGTCCGCGGCATCTGCAGCGCCCTTTTTGGCGTCGCTGGATGATGTCGCGCCCGCTGCTGCCGGTGCCCCTGCCGTCGCCGGTGCCGCTGCGCCGGCGGATGCATCGGCCTTGCTGCCCTCGCCCTCGGTGGCCTGCTTGGCTCCTGCCTCTGCTGCCGATGCCGGTGCGCTGCTCGAGATGGGCCAGATGGGATGCCATGCGCCCGTCGCGCTGCCCGGGTTGACAAAGAAGCGCCCGTCGAGCTCAAACGCCTCGAAGCGGTGCGTGTGGCCAGTGAGGAGGATGTCGGCGTCCATGGCACGCGCGATGGCGGCGAGCGATTGCGTGTCCCCGGCGGGCACGACCTGGTGACCGTGCAGCACGCCGATCCTCAGCGGAGGATGGTGCAGCACGAGGCTGGAGGGGAAGTGCGGGTTCTAGAGTGGCAGATCCGTTGGAGAGTGTCGAAAAGGGGTCAGCACGCGGATCGAGCCTCCTCGGCCCGTTGGAGGGAGGAATGCAAGCAAGCGAGTCGTCCCTCTGGCTCACGTCGTCATAGTCGCCCTTTACGACGTGGACGTCGCCGGCGATGGTGCGGAGGTAGTGCAGGTAGTCGGTGTTGCAGACGTTGCCCGTGCAGATGATCTGCTGGATCTTGCCAGGGACGAGGAGCTTCTTGAACTTGGAGGGCAGGTCGTGCGACCGGAAGGGGATGTGCAGGTCGCCTGTGGCAGAGAGGCAAGGGGTCATGAAGAAGGGAGAGGGCATGCGGGTCAGCCTCGGCGGCATCGCCATCAGGGTGCACGGCATGCCTGAGATGCCCGCTCACCAATGACGAGGACCAGCATGGCGATGTCGGCCTAGACGAGCGGCGAGGGGGGTGATTAGAAGCGGCCTGCGATGATTGGCGATGAGCCAGCCGATGAGCTGCGAAGGGTGGACGGCGAGCAAAGAAGGGACGGTGGTGATGGTCGAAAGAGAGGCAAGGGTGCGGTGTGGAGCGCCGTGCTGCAGCCAGCTCAGTGGCCTCAGAACGGCAACCAAGGGGCGGGCGCAGCGCGCACAGACCTTCTTTGGCTCAGAGGCAGGCCGTCCCCAGGCCACCACCACCACCACCACCACCATCACCACCACCACCACCATCGTCAGCCACCCCAATCCGTTCTCATCTCCCCTTCAACATCGCAGCCATGTCCAGCAACACAGACGATCCATACGGGCCGCCCCATCAACAGGGCCAGGCCAGCACCGCCGCCGCGACCTCTGCCGCACCATCTCCGCAATCCCTCCTCGAGTCCTTCCAGCCTGCCTTCGTCCGCCCTTCGCCCGCCGAGCAGCCCAACGCACCCTCCGGATACCCCGGTCATGGGCCGGCGCCGAATGCCAGGGACATAACCGCCCCGACCCACCTGAGGATCCCGGCGCTCGGCGACAGCAAGCTCATGGGAGAGCTGCCCTCGACCGACCCGCTGGCGACGCTGCTGAGCAAGCATCTGCCAGCGCACATGCGCCCGCCCCGAGACCTCTCCGGCTCTTGGACGCAGGCCGACCCTTTTGCGTCCACCGCGGCCTTTGACCCTCGAGTCGCATTCGAAAACGTCGACGAGGCGGCCGTCCAGGAGGCCGTTAGGACCAACAGCTGGCGGAGGATCGCCACGCTGGCCAGGTCCCGGATCATGGCCTACGCTGAGCCGCGACACGACGGTCCGCCGACGGCGGGGATCGCCGAGGTGCTCGAGTGGTGGTCCATCCGCCTCCACGCGCTCTCGAGGCTCAGGCTCTACTCGCTCATGCACACCGAGCTGACGGGTCTCTGGGCTGTGCTCGACTCGACCGAGCTAGGCATCCGAGCTGGTCACGGCCTCGACGATGCTCTCTCCTTTGACACAGGATCGCCGCAGAAGCAGCGCACCTTGCAGCGCGCCACCGTCGCCGGCAGCAGCAGGAGCCGCACGCTGGCATCGAGCCCGCTCGTCCCGTTCAGCCTGCGCGCGATGAAGGCGAGGGAGGCAAAGTACCGAGGCGAACTCACCGAGGCCATCGACGCCCACGTCGAGCTCATCACTCACTGCAAGGCCTGGATCAGGAAATGGGGAGGGGCAGCAAAAAGGCTGGCAAGGCAAGCAACACCGCCCTCCGACGACGTGCAGAAGGAAGTGGCGGCCCAGGTGACGCTGTGGACCGACCGGGCGACGAGGCTGGGCCTCATCACGGCAGCACTGCTGACCGAAGCCAAGGTGAGCGCGGAATGCCCGTTCAGGCCACGGCTGAGGCCGCAACTGCGAATGCGAGCATGGGTGCTGATCCTGCTCATGGTTCGCCCCCCCCCCCCCCCCCCCCCGCCCCAGGACTACCCCGCTGCCATTGACCTCCTTGAGCCGCTCACGGCCTCGACGCTGCTACGGGCTGTGCGGTCGCCATCGGCCTCGCAGGTGCACCTGCTGTCGCACGTTGCGCGGCTCTACATCCAAGCCGGTTCTCTGACCGCGACGGCGTTGATGTTCGATTCGGCGCGCCAGATCTACGATCGACTCGACGACGACGCGCAGCGCGAGCCCGTCTCGCGGCTCGTCGTCGAGAATGCGGCGCTGCTGGCCACCATTAGGGGCGAGTACGCCAGCGCCGAGGCGAAATGGAGGGAGGCGGCCGAGCAGCGTGCGCAGGCAGGCGACGCCGAAGACGGGCTGCTCGCCAACGACCTGGCCGTCGCCGTCTTCTACCAAGGCCGGCTGCAAGAGGTAAGTGCGCGTTCGACGTTGCCTGCCAATGACGATGTCGTCTTCGCCGTGTCTGACCCGTACACTCGACTTGCCCTTCCGACGTCGTGGGCATCCCTGCTGCAGCCGGTGGATGCGCTCGAGCGCGTACTGGCGTCGTCGCCCTCGAGCGTGACGAGCGTGGAGCCGTTCCTCTTCAATCTGTGCACGCTCCACGAGCTGCGATCCGACGACGCGGTGCGCGACAAGCGCAGGATCCTGGCCCTCGTCGGTCAGTGGGCCGGCGACGGCTCGGGGACGAGCTGCTTGAAACTGAACTGAGGCGAGGCGGCGGCGAACAGGCGCGAGACGCGCAGTGTCGTGGGTGACGAAAAGGGGGCGGAGGGGGGCTAGTGTTACAAGGTATGCTGGTGGTCGTGTAGATGATCGTGATCGTTGTGCAGGATGGCGGCGGCGGCGATGCAGTCGAGTAGTCGTGGTATCAATCGAGCTTCTCCACTGCGGTCGAGAGGGCAGTACAACGATGCCAGACATGAGCATCTCGCGGTCGTCAGGTCGGTCGACTAAAGGTGCGGATCCGGGCGGAGGACACTCACGTTGATCTAGGCGGGCCAGTACGACGTTTTTGCTCGTCTCCTCGATCTCGCCGGCGAGGAAGACCTCGTCGAGTATCGCATAGACCTGTTCGGGGCGCGCGATAGCAAGGCAGGATATCACAGCGCTGTCAGTCGACCTCAGTCCTGCCCCTGCACCGCTCCGAGGGAGCCGGGCGGGCTCAACGGCTGACCTTGTAAAAGTTGAAGACGAGGTCGAGCTCGCACACGTTTCCAAAGAAGGCGTCTTGATCGCGGCGAAGGTGCAAAGATGCGAAGTAAGCCGAGGGCACGTCAAATGTCAGGCCCTTGTCTGCATCGTGGTGGCCCGAAGGCAGGGGCAAAGGAGGCGAGGAGGATGAGGAGGAGGAGGACGTACCCAGCACCTCGACAAAGAGGTGGATGGCCTCGAGGTACGCCAGCTCGTTGTCGTTTGCATCGACGCAGACGCAAAAAAAGAGGCCGGCGTACCGCCTGTAGACGAGCTTGTGGTTCTTGTACTGCGCGTGCGACGGAGGCAGAGGCGAAGAGGAAGAGACGGGGGGAGAGAGATGAGCAACGACGACGGAAACGGCAGCGCCACGGGGGCACGGGGCACGCGGCCAGGGCTCACCTCTACAAAGTTGCTCTGGTACTTTTGGTCGCGGGGCGCAATGAGGCGGTGTACCTCGCCGCGGAGGCGCACCTTTTCGTCGTCGTCGTAAGGGACGTAGAACTTGGAGAGGCGCGTCTTGCCCTGCCGGTTCTGGACCAGGATGAAGCGGATCATGGCGCGCCACTTGGGGGAGGCTGATGGGCTGGCCAATGCTGCTGCTGCTGCGCCAGTGGGGGGAGAGGGTGGTGAGCGGGCGAGGACTGGCCCGATGCGGTGGTGGTGGTGGTGGTGGTGATGGCGGTGGTGGGCGGAGGGGGATGAGCGGGGCCGTGGGTCAGGAGTGCTGAACCGTGCGTGCCCGGCCTGGCCTGACCTGGCCTGGACTGCCTCCGGTGGGCGGCGGCCATAGGCTAGGCACGAGGGTGGGCCAGGCTGGTGTGGTGTGGAGTGGGGGGCAGCCTGGCTCTCCCTTCTCTCTCACGGCCGGTTCGAAGCAGCCGCGGCGAGCTCCAAAGTGACAGCGCAGCAAAGCAACCGCCGCGCTGGCCGCGAAGCCCTCGCCTGGCCTGCCTGCCCACAGACCAACTCGAGCTAGTACCTTCCTCGCCCTCGCCCTCGACTTCGACCTCGACCCCTTCCATCTCTCCCCGTCCCCGCTCTCCACCGCCGCCGACCTTCGCATCCTCTCTCACACGCCCTTCGCTTCGCCAACGCCGCAGCCGTCGTCCACTGACCCCCATTCGCTCGCCCGCGCACCCACCCACCATGGCGCAACCCGGAGCCCCTCCCGCTCCGACCGAGGAGCAGCTGGCGATAGCCGATGCCAACTTCCAGGCGGTGCCGCTGGCAATCGACTCGGAGAGCGGGACGCTGCAGAGCCCCGTGCCCGGGCTGGACCTGACGATCCTCAACGCCCTCATCCGCTCGGTGCGCGGCCTGCCGCCCAACGTGCCCTTCCCGCCGCCGCCCAACGTGGTGCCGCCGCAGCGCTCCATGGCCATCAACCAGGCAAAGGAGCAGGGCAACGCCGCCTTCCGCAAGCAGGACTGGGCAGAGGCCATACGCATGTACACCCTCGCCGTCGACGTCGCCGCCAGCCGCCCGCTCTGGGAGGCCAACCAGGTCGCCCGCGACGAGCTCAGCCTCTGCCTCGCCAACCGCAGCGCCGCCTTTTTCGGCTGCGGCGACTACATCGGCGCCCTCTGCGACGCAGACGCCGTCGTCAAGCTCAAGAAGCCCTGGAGCAAGGGCCACTACCGCAAGGGAAAGGCGCTCACCGCCCTCAAGCGCTACCAAGAGGCCAGGGACGCCTACGAGCTCGGCCTCCAGTTTGACCCCGACAATGCCGTGAGTGGTGTGCCGTCGGCCAGAGATCGAAGCGCCCAGAGACGCCGCTGACCTCGAACATCCTCACCCGCCTCGCCACTTGCCTCGACGACGTGCAGGACCTCAAGCAAGCCGTCAACGACCTGCCCACCGGCATCGCCGCCGAGTGAAAGGCGGGGCTCCCACCGCATCTCGATCCCCCGCCTCGCCTCGCCTCGTCCAGCCCCGGCCCCGCCTTGCCCCTGACTTTCCTCTGTACTACTACTTCGACCCCGGGCCCTTGTTCATTCCTCCCCTCGTCCGGTCATCTTCTGCAATGCGACAACGGCCTGGCCAGCCCCTCGACCTTCGATTCGAGATGCAGAGTGCGGCGGCGGACGGTGGCATCGACGTCGGTCGCAGTCGGCGTTCTTCCGCCGCCGCCGCCGCTGCTGCCGCTGGGTGGTACCGGTGCGGCGGGCCTTCGTGTCAGAGTGTCTTTTGCATTGCCAGGAGGAGGATGGGTGCGGCGCTGGCCGTGCACAGACAGGGATGGGATCCGCGGGCGACGGAGGGTGTACGCCGCGCGCTGGCCGCGTCTACTGCGACGACTCGTCGTTGTGGTATGGGTGGTCGACGACGTTGAACCAGGGCAGCGTGCCTGTACGATGATCGAGCCGAGCGTACGGGGCGGGGGCGGATAGGTCAGCTGGACTGCTGCATGCGGGCGAATCGGGCAGAAGAGAGGCGAGGCGAGGAGAGCTCGACCGGGGCAGGGCCAACTCACTGAACTTGAGCTGGGAAAAGGCCGAGTTCCTGTGCGCCACGCCCTGGAGGAATGGTGTGAGGTCCGACTTGGACGGGTCGGTGCCCGGAGGCTTGATGCCAGCGTCAATCTCGGCCTTGGCGGTGGCCTGCTCCAGCTCGTTTTCCCTCCATCCCCAGAACCGGACTGCCGCGTTCGGCCATCGTTGATTCGTCGTATGTCGCAGGTCGTGGTGTCGCAGCATCGTCCGAGTACCAGCGAAAGAGAGAGATCGATGCAAGGTCAGCAGTCTGTGCCAGTCCACTTGACTCTCTTCCTTCTGGTGGAGGGGGCGGGAGCGGGGGCGGGAGAGGCGCTACTCACAGCTAGACCTCTGATACGCCAGCAGGAATCCGCCGGCGAGGCCGAGGAAAGTGGAAAGTCGTAGCGCCGATCGCAGGCCGTGCTTGGGTCGGGTAGGATCAAACATCTCTGCGAAAACCAGGGGGGGGGTTGGCAGCCAGCAAGCAAGTACCGGACACGAAGTGTACCAAGTCAGCCATGTCCAGCGAGCAGCGAGCAAGAAAGGCAGGGGACGTGGCCACCAGATCGTCCACAGAGAACCGCATAGCAGGGTGCGAAGGCGGAACCATGCTATGAGGCGGTCTTGGGAGGGGGCCCATGGCTGCTGCTACTCACCCATGGCGTAGATGGCGCTGGGGAAGGCGGCGGTCGCGCCCGCCATGGCGGCGTAGTCCGAGGAGCGGAAATTCCTCACCACGCGCGAAAAGTGCGGGTCCGCATCGATGAGCGGGTATGGTGTGTCGAGCTGCTTGATGGCTGTCAAAGCGTCGCATGGTCGCAGGTTCGCAGGGTCGCAAGGTCGCAAGGTCGCAAGGTCGGAGGTGGCACAGCGTTCCGGGTCGCAGCGAGGCAAAGGTTCAAGGGTCGTCTCACCTGCCGTCAGCGCCGTGTACCCTCCTTCGTCTCGCCTCGGCTTCAAAGGCCGGCACTGATAACTCACGCATGGTCGCTGTGTCGTGTTGTGTGCGGTGGGACGGTCAGAAGTGGCGAATGACGAGGTGGAGAGAGGTGGATCGACGGTAGGAAGAAGCCGGTGATGAGCTCCGGCAGTGCAGCGCGTCCCTGGCTGGCAGGCGGGCGGGCGGGCGGGCTGGCTGGCGATCAGACGCCCCCGCCTTTAGACCCGCCCCTTCGGCTCCGGCCTGGGCGCCGAGAAAATTCACTCGGGCGAGACAGGTCCTCCCTTCACGACGGCAGACGATGACCTCGAGCCCTCGCCGATCCTGGCCTCACAAACACGAGGAGCGTCGGACGACGACGAGGCTTTCGGCGCGCTCGGATCCTTCGGGCATGTTCACATTCGACAAGGCGCAGAGAGAGAGAGAGACAGGCACAGAGATGACGGCGGAGCGGGAGCGTCCCCCGGCTGCTGCTGCTGCGGCGGCTACTTTCCCGCGGCGCCGGGCGGCTTCCAGTTGAGGCGGCGGCCGTGGTCGTAGAGGTCCTCCATGACGTCGGTCAGCCTGCCGTCGCGCTTGAAGATCTCGTACATGCGGAAGAGGCGCAGCGCCGCCAGCGCGTCCTCGATCGAGTCGTGGCCATCCTCGATGGCGGCGGTGCCCGCTCCGCCCGAGGCCTTGGCCACGTCGGACGTTGTCTCGGCCGGGGGGTTGGCGCCGCCGTTCTGGATGTCGATCTTGAGCAGGAACCACGAGAGGAACCGCAACGACAGCTTGCGCCAGTGCAGCGCCGAGTGGAACAGGTTGACCGTATCGATGACCTGCGATGGGGGCACGTGGATGTCTGCGGCAGAAAGTGGCGGTCAAGGGGGGGAGCGGCAGAGGCAGGCAGGGTCAACACGCCGGCCAAACGCATCAGCTTCCCTCGTCGGGACACGGCACCGCCGCTGCTGCTGCTGCTGCCGCCTCCGCCACGGCCGCGTGCCGTCGTCGACTCACTGATGATGCGGAAATCCTTCTGCAGGCCGTGACCGATAAAGACGCAGCCGGCGTCGACCAGCAGCCGCAGCTTCTTGTACGCCGCCTTGAGCGGCACCAGCGTGTACCGGCTCGTCTTGGGGTCGAGGTCGCCCGGTTGAATGCCGGAAAATTTGGTGAGGTAGTCGACCACCTCCTCCTGCGTCGAGATGTAGTCGTCGATGAACGCCTCGCCCTCCCGGGGGCCCTGGCCGCGCAACACGCTCACCCGCGCCAGGCTGAGCCGCGTCGGGCGGATGACGCTGCGCGTGCCGTCCGAGCGGATCTCGAGCTCCTCCTGGTTGAGCGCGACAAACTCGGCATCGATGGCCACCAGCGTGCCTGGCTGCGGCAGCTCGTCCGGAGACAGGGGCGTGTGCCGGATCCGGGCTGGGTCGCGGTTCCACGAAATGTTGCTGTCCTCGCTCAGGATGCTCGGGTCCATCTGCGTCCGGCCGTCGGTCAGCTGCGTCAGCTGCAGCGGCTCGACATCCTCGCGCTCCCACAGCAGCACCGACGGGATCTTCCACGACGACGCCGGGAACCGAAGCGCCTCTTCCTCGCTGATGTTGCGCACGAGGAAGTCGTTGAACAGGTACCACGGACCCAGCGACTGCTTGCTCGCCTTGCCCGGCTTGCCCTGCGGTGTTGGAGGCGCCCCACCTACCCCTTTTCCTCCTCCTCCTCCAGCAGCGGCGCTGGAGATCGCCGGGCTCTGAGGGGCGCTTGCGGCGCCGCTGCTTGCCGCCGCTCCTGACGTTCCTGCAGTTCCTGCGGCCGATGCCGATGCCGTTGCCGCTGCGGCCGCCCGTTCCGCCTCGGGCACTCGGACGATGGCGCACAGGTGCGGGGACTCCTTGCCCGCCTGCACCTGCACGACCATCGACCGCAGCTTGTAGACGGCCAGCCCTGCGCCCATTGTGGCCTTGGCCGACTCGAGGTCGCGGTCGTCGTAGATGGACCGCGTGCGCACCTCGTCGCCGCGCACGTCGATGGCGACGCGAGGCGGCAGGAAGGGCCGGCGGTGGCCGGCACCGGGCGCGTGG
>NW_006920871.1:834392-845008 GCF_000417875.1 Pseudozyma flocculosa PF-1
CCGACGGTCCGCCGCTGTAGTCGGATGCGTGGCCCTCGAGCCAGCAGCCCAGCTGCTCGGCCGTGTGGACGGCCGCGTTGACGCTGAGCGTGCGCGGCAAGCTCGGCGTTGCTTGGCAGGATCCTGCGGCTGCGGAAGAGCGCGGTGAACTGGCAGCCGCGGCAGGCGGCCCGCGACTGAGTCTCGCGCAGCAGCGACGCCCGCAGGATCGAGGCAAAGTCGGACGGCGGCGCCGGCTCGTTGCTCAGGCCCTTGCGCGGGTAGACGAGGTCGACGACGTGCGATGCGCTGTTGCGGTGCGTCTCGCGGCCGCAGTGGACGCACGACGTCTTGGTGGTCGAGTTGACCGAAAACATCTTGCTGACGATCGGTCGAGCCGCCGAGGCCGCGGTGCTGCTGCCAGGCCCCGCCCCGCCCCCGCCCTCGACTGAAGGGCCGAGACCTGGGCTGCGCGGGCCACCGGGGCCGCCAACGACCCCTCCTCCTCTCCGAACTCCGCGACCTCCATTGGAAGGGGCGGCGGCGGCCGACGACCCGACTGATCCACCCGTGCTGCCGGCGCTAGTGCTCGTTCCGGTGCTGCCGCCGCCGGCATTCGGACTGGCCGACGCTGCGCCGCGCGACGAGGCCGACTGCGACTCGACCGCCGCGCTGTCGAGGACGAAGCGGTTGAGGCTCTGGACGAGGTTGCAGTAGCCGGCGTCGCCGGCGGGCGAGTCCTCCTTGTCCATCAGGCCGAGGGTGGCGGCGCGGTGGCTGTTGCCAAACGCCTTGAGGAAGTTGGTGGCCTGGCAGTTGGCGCCCTTGGCGTCCTCGAGCATGCGGAAGAGGAAGCCCGCCTCGCACAGCAGGCAGCTCTCGCGCGTGCAGCTCTGCAGCAGATGCGCCTTGGCCACGGTGCGGAACGGCATCAGGTAGTGGAGCGCCTGGAGGTACGAGTTGGCGTACGAGTTCTGGATGTGCGTCTCGAGGCCGCTGTAGGGCGTCTTGTTGTAGTAGCCAAAGTCAAAGTCCTCGATGCCGAACCGGCTGTACTGGATCGTCTTGAGGCGGTAGTAGGCCGGCACGCTGCCCTGGGCGGCGCCGACCTGGTGCAGGCTGCTCGTCTCGTCGCTGCTGTCCTCGTCGCTGCTGTCCTCGGCGTCGTCGCCGTCGCCCGCCTCGCCGTCGCCTCGCCGTGCGTCGTCCCTCGACCCGCCTCCGCCAGCGCCGGCGAGGCCGCCCGACGCCGTATCCTTGGCCTTTTTGACGGACCCGCCCTTGTCTGCGCCGCCGCCGCCGTTGGCCGCTGCCGCCGCCTTTTTGGAGAGCTCCTTTTCCCTCTCGCTGCGGAAGAGCGGGATGCCCACCTTTTTGCGGTCCTCGGGACGGTGCATGGCGCTGGCGCGGATGCCGCCGGGACCTCGGCCGGTGATGGTGTTGCGCCTGCCGCGCAGGTGCCTCGGAAGCGGCGCGTACCCGACGAAGTCGACGGTCCGCATGCTGCTGATGACGGCCGGGTCGATCTTGGAGGGCGGGTTGAAGAGGGGCGAGGCGTCGGTCGTGTACTGCTCGTAGTCAAAGTACGAGAGGAGCTGCTCCGAGTAGTAGGGCATGCCGACGCTCGAGAGGGGCGTCTCGGTGGTCCAGTTGACAAACGGTGGTGGCTCTGCAATGTCGGGCATCTCGACGGCGGCGCTGGAAAAGGGGTTGAAGCGGATCGACGACGTGTCGGTGGAGCTCGACCAGAGGCGCACGGAGCCGTCGGCCTCGCCAAAGGCCAGGTAGTCGGCCGAGGGCGAGATGGCGAGCGAGGTGATGTACGACGCCGAGTTGACCTGGTAGAAGCGGCCCTCGCCCGGGTTGCCCACGTCGACGATCTGAAACTGGCCCTGGGGCGCCGAGACGATGACGGTCGACGAGAGCTTGGGGTGGATGGCCAGCAGCGCCGGGCCGCCGGGGACGGAAAAGGGCAGCGGCACCAGCGGGCGCAGCGCGCGGAGGTCGTGGACCTTGATCAGGGGCTCGGGCACGGGGTGACCCTGGCGGACGGTCCAGCCGACGCTGTACACGAGGTTGCCGTCGGCCTGCATGTCGATCAGGCCGCCCGGGTGGGCGTGGAGGCGGTGCTCGATGGCGAGCGAGCGCGGGTCGCGCAGCTGGATGTGACCGTTGATGGCGGCGGCGCAGATGAAGCGGCCCGACTTGCGGAGCTGGAGGATGGGGGCCTCGGAGGGCGCCCTGCGGATGACGCTGCCGGTGCTGTTGCTGACGGCGAGGACGACGTCGGAGTCGGCGTCGAGCTCGCGCGTAGCGGCGGCGCTCTGGGACGAGCCGCCGACGACGAGGTCGGAGCTGGCGGCGAGGGGAGATGCGCACATCGAGGCCAGAGAGAGGCCGGGCGCGCACTGCGACGTCAGCATCGACCACTTGCCCAGGCCCCTGCGGTTGGCGCACTTGATGCCGCCCTCGCCGACCGAGTAGACGTGGCGGGCGTCGACGAGGATGCCCTTTGCGGGGCCGGGGCGCGCCGGGGTGCCGTGAGCTGGGTAGCTGGTGTAGCGCGACAGCTCGGGCCCGTAGTGGGAGACGACCTGTCCCATCGAGGTGCCGGCCCAGAGGAGCTCGGATGACGTGTCAAAGGTGAGGGCGGACACGCCGCCGAGCATGCCGATGGGGCCATTGTTGGCGAGGATGTGGGCATGCTCGCTCCAGGTCGCCATCGTGGCGATGTTGCCGGCGGCGCCTGTCCGCAGGGATGGGAGGATCAAGGCCTAGAGCGAGGGCGGGACGACGGGCGAAGCGCTATTGGCGAGGGCGGCATGGGGTCGCGCGACGCGCCAGTCGGCCGTGCTTGTGGTGGCGGCGGTGGTGGTGGCCTGGCCGGCAGCAAGGGCTGCAGCTTGCAGGTTGCGTTGTCGATGCTTGAGTATTATGGTCTGGTCTGCTGTGGAGATGCGAGCAGTGCGGTGCGGTTAGAGCCGTGGTCGTGGAGAGGAGGGGAGAGGCTAACGAGGCCAGTCCAGCCCACGCGACGTTGCGGGATGGGCCCTAGCCTGGCTGGCTGCACTCTGCGCCAGCGCGCCCAGCAGCCTTCTTGCCTTGCCTGGCCTGGCCTGCCTTGTGGCTGGTCGACCTGGCCTGGCCAGGCCTGGCCTCGCCTCGCCCGCCCGTTTTTCCACCGAGGGCGGGCTTTCTGAGAGCGGGCGGACGGGCGGGCGGGCGGTGGGCATGGGCCAACGACCCGCCTAGGTGGAGGCTGGCCTGCACCGCACCGCACCGCACCGCACCGCCATGCCATGCCATGCCACACCGCATCACACCTCTTTGACCGCCTCGACCTCTCGCTCATCGGCCCTTACACACGCTTGTCTCTCATATCGGCGGTGCCGGGACACAATCTTTGCTGCGGACAGCCGTGCCATCTCCTGGTCTGGACCAACGATGCATCATTGCTTTCAAACGACCACCAACGAGCACTGGATGGCTACCACCCTCCGCCGTCGTCGCCGCGGCTGAAGCCGGCCGTGGCGCGGCGCTGGTTGTCCTCGAGCTTGGGGCAGTCCTTGATGCCGTGGCCCAGTCCGCCGCAGACGGGGCAGCCCGTGAGGGAGCCGCCGCCCGCCGCCGCCCGCGGGTCCTCGATGGCCTGCAGAAACGGCGGCACGCGCTGCTTGGCCTCCATCAGCAGGTACTTGAGGTCCAGCAGCGTCTGCTCGGCCGTGTTCATATTGACAAACGTCGTCGCGATGCCCGTCTTGCCGCTGCGGCCCGTACGTCCGATCTGGTGCACGTAGTCCTCAATCTCCTTGGGCATCGTGTAGTTGATGACGTGCTGGATCTCGTTAAAGTCGAGGCCCTTGGACGCCACGCCCGAGGCCACCATGACGTCCTTCTGCCCAGACTTGAACGCCCGGATGGCGTACTCGCGCTCGTCCTGCGTCTTGGAGCCGTGGATGGCCACCGCCTCGACCCCCTTGAGCAGCAGGTACTCTTGGATGTCGTCGACCTCGTTCTTGTTGTCGCTAAACACAATCACCGGCGGCGCCGTCTTCTGCAGGCACTCGAGCAGGTACACCATCTTGGCCTCCTGCTTGACGTACTCGACCTCCTGGATAATGTCGAGCGACGCCGCGCCCGCCCTTCCGACGTTGATGACGACGGGACGGATGAGCGACTGCTCGGCGAAATCCTGGATCTTTTTCGGCATCGTCGCCGAAAACAGGAGCGTCTGGCGCTGCTGCTTGAAAAAGTTCATAATGTTGCGCACGTCGTCCTCGAAGCCCATGTCAATCATGCGGTCGGCCTCGTCGAGGCAGAGGTACCGGCAGCACTCGAGCGTAAACTTCTTCTTCTCGAGCATGTCCTGCAGCCGCCCGGGCGTGGCGACGACGATGTGGAAGCCCTTGGACATCGTGTGCTGCTGCTCGGCCATGCTGATGCCTCCGATGCACAGCAGCACGCCAATCTGCGGGAAGCCGCCCTGGACGAGCGACTCGGCGATGGCCTTGATCGACTCAAACGTCTGGCGCGCCAGCTCGCGCGAGGGGCAAACAATCATGCCGACGGGGCCCTCGCCGCGGGTAAAGGGCAGCTTGCGCTCCTCCTCGACGGCAAACATGATGATGGGCAGCGAAAAGGCGAGCGTCTTGCCCGAGCCGGTGAAGGCGATGCCGATCATGTCGCGGCCGGCAAACGCCGTGGGCAGGCCCTGCATCTGGATGGGCGAGGGCTTGACAATGTTCTTGGTGGCCAGGTAGTCGATGACGCACTGCGGCACCTTCATGTCGCGGAAGTTGGTGATGACGGGCGGCACGTCGAGGCCGTCGGCGAGGATGTGGTTCTTTTCGCGCAGCTTGGCGTTGTCGTCCTCGGTGCGGCTGCGGATAAAGGCCGGGGCGCGCCAGCTCGTCTTGAGCGGCTCCGAATAGTTGATGCCCTTGGCGAGCTCCATGTCGCTGGCCAGCTTGCGGCGGGCGGCGTGGGCCTCGAGGATCTTGCGCTCCTCTTCGGCGTCCTTTTCTTGCTGCGTCTTTTCCCCCTCGAGCTCGGCCTGCTTTTCGCGCAGCGCCCGCGCCTCGTCGAGGAGCGAGTGCTTGGCGCGCTGCACGCCGAGGTCCTCGTCGTCGTCGTCTTCGTCGTCTTTGACGTTGTCGCCTCGCTTGGCGCCACCGTCCTTGCCGCCTTGCTTTGCTGGACCGCCGCCGGTCTCCGCCGCCAGGCCTAGGCCTGTCCGGGACGCGATGCCGGCGCCGCCGCGGACCTTTGACTGGATCTGCTCGAGCTGCTGCATCCTGCGCTGCTTGAGCGGGATGTAGCGGTTCGATTCGTCGGCGTCATCTTCGTCGTCCGAGTAGGTGTAGCGAGGGGTGTCGTCGTCGGGCTGGATCCTGCGGCGCTTGTAGGCCGAGGGTCCGGCTGTGGGCGGCGCCTGAGGAGGTGCCGATGGTGCCGGTGCGGGAGCCATGGCTGTGGCTGTGGCGGCGAGTCGAGTCGAGGCAGTGCGGGCAGAGGCTGAGTGCGAAAGGCGCAGAGGAACGGTGATTGGAGGTCGTGGTCGTCGAGGCGGTGGTGGAAGAGACGAGCAAAGGAGAGTGGCGAGGCAGGCAAGGAGGACCCTTGGGCTGGGCTGGGCTGAGCTGGGCTGGGCTAGCTGGCCTCGAAGCCCGAGACCCGAGAGCTGGCCCAGCGGTGGCCTCAGCCTCGAGGCCGGCGTGGGCTGCACGAAGACGCCGTCGGGCCGAGTGGGCAGGCCAGCCAGCAGGCGAGCGGCTGAAAGGCAGCCAGAGGCAGGCAGGCAGCTGGGCGGGCAGGGCAGAGAGCAACACCTCGTGCGACCCACGCTCGCCGGCGTCATCCTTCTCATCTTGCTACACCCTCGCCACCCCTCGCCACTCCTCCCACCGCGCATTCAACCCGTCGCTCCCCTCGTCCCTCCTCCTCTCACCTTCCATCCCTCCACCCGCGTGCTCGCATCGACCGCCGTCTCATCAGCGACCGCACTCGGCCATCCCTCCTTCCCCCTGCCATCAGCAAAACCCAAGGAGCTCCCACTCCGCTTCGTCCTATCCCCCGCTCTTTTCCCGCCCGCTCCAGGTGTGACTGGGTGCACACTGGGCCTCTTCCGTATGAACGGGCTGCTGGCGGTGGTAGGTCCCTGATCAAGTCCCGGTCGCTACCGCCATAGCCTCAGCTTTAACCGCAGCCGCGGACGCAACGCAGCACACCGCATACCGTCCACCATGGACGACCCCGACGAGGGCGACTCGTGTCGCATCTGCCGCTGCCCCGCAGAGCCCGACCAGCCCCTCTACCACCCGTGCAAGTGCGCCGGTTCGATCCGCTTCTGCCACCAGGACTGCCTCGTCGAGTGGCTCAAGCACTCGCGCAAAAAGTACTGCGAGCTATGCCACCACTCGTTCGTCTTCCACAAGCGCTACCGCAGCGACATGCCCGCCGACGGCAGGCTCCCTTCCTACCTCTACCTCCGCAGATCTCTCCGCCAGTCGGCCGACCTCGTCCTGCTCGCCGGCAGGGCCCTCCTCGTCGCATTCACCTGGCTCGGCGTGCTCCCTCTCATCAACATCAACGTCTGGCGCTTCCTCTTCTGGTTCGCCGACGTCGCCGCCTGGCTCGCCGTGTCCGAGCTGAGCCCCCTGGGTCCATTTGGACGAGGCGTCGATGCGCCGGCACCCGCTTGGGCCTCGAGCGCAGCCGCCGGCCGCAACTCCACGTCTGCCCCGGTGGGCGCCGGCTCGAGCGCTCCCTCCGCCCACACCGCGAGCAGTGCAGGTCAGGCAGCGGGTCATGGCTTTGCGCAGCTCCTCACCAAGCCCAAGCTCAAGGCCTTTGCCAAGTCGCTCGCCCAAGACTGTTTCGAGGGCCAGATTGTGACGTGCGTCATCGTCGTCGCCTTTGTCGCCATCTTCCTGCTGCGCGAGTGGATCCTGCAGAACGCACCGCAGCAGCTCGACGCCATCGCCCCGCAGGTCGGAGGCGGCCTTGATCAGGGCGGCAGGGTCCCTGGTCCGCCAGATCCGCGCAGAGCGGCCGCGCTGACCGCTCGGGCCCAGCAGCTTGAAAGGGATCTGACAGCAGTCGAGGCCGAGCAGATCGCGGTGGAGCAAATGCCGAACGATACCCTCGAGGCCCGCAGAGCGGCGCAGGCCAGGGCCGGGCACGTATGCCTCCGACTTGCGCAGATTTCCGAGGACGTCGACGAGGTCGTAGACGAACTGAACGCGCTCCTGGGCAGGCCGCGCGACGAGGAGCAGAGGCAGCTGCGAGCCAGGCGAGTGGCACATCTGCGAAGCTATAGCCAGCGGATCGAGCGCATGGACCGGCTCGAAGCCGACATGGACCGGCTCGAAGCCGAGCAACAGGCGTTGGAGCGCATGCCGCTAGGCACCGTCGAGGAGATCGGTCGTGCGCTAGCCGCTCAGGCCGCACTTGGCCTCGAGCTGCAGCGGATCAAGAACGATAACCGCGAGCTGCGGGCCGAGCACGATGCGCGGTTGCTGGCTGCGCGGGCGACATTAGCCCAGAGCACATCGGGAGGGCCCGCATCCGACTCCAACCCTGCTGGCGAAGGTGGCGCTGTTCCCGAGGGCACGGAATCCGGAGAGGAACAGCCAAAGACGGCCGAGGAGCTTCGTCGCATCCGGCTGCGGCGCTTCGAGCCGACCGCGGCGCCTGGGCCCGCAACGCCAGCCTTGACTAGCGTCGATGCCAAGGTAGAGGGGGTGGCCGGACCGGGATTCCGCTTCGACTTTGACACCGCCGAGGTCGAGGACGACAGCTCCAGCGGACGCAAGGCAGCGGCTGCTCCTCTGGCGCCCGAGGAGCGTGCCAGCCATCCTGCTGCGGTCGACGCAGGCGGATCGCCGAGCTGGCCATCGTGGGGCGGCTCGACCGAGTCGTCGACGCCGAGCCGGAACAGCATCATCATGACCGACGGCAACGCCGCATCGCTGTCCGTCCCCAGCTGGCAGGAGGGGTCGAGCTCGCAGGCCAGCCCGCCGGCAGAGGCAGATGTCGACGGCCTAAATGGCTCGGCTTCTCTGGGTCCATCGGCGCCCCGAGCGGACAAAGGCAAGGCTCGTGCGCTCGACGATGATGCCGCCGATGGGCAGGCGGAGGAATCGACTGCCGAGGTGAAAGGAGCAGCGGACGCTGCAGTCTCGGCGGAGGCAGTCGAGGCAGCCCCGGACGGTGCGCCGAATACAGCGTCGGGCTCAAGCCCGACCGGCGCAAAGAGCGGATTGGAGTCAACTGCCGCCTTGGATGCCAAAGCATCGACGATGGAGGCGACACGCAAGGTCGAGCCGGCCGCCGCCGGGACAGGCGAAGGCCAACAGGGCAAAACGGCCGCAACCAAAAGCTCGGAGCCCGATGTCGCAGCAACATCCGACGACGCCGCGGTGGCGCAGGAGGGCGAGGCGGGGAGCACCGAGCATGTCGACACCCAGACCGCCGTCGCCACTCCCGATGCGGCCGTGCCCGGTCCGCAGACCACGCCTGTTGCCGCAGCTGCCGACGCCGCCGCCGAGGGCGACTCTGTCGAGGGGGGCATGCCCGAGACCGTCGCCGCCGACGATGACGACCCAGTCGAGGTGGCGCTGCGCCAGGCTGCCGCCAACGCCGCCGCCAACGCCAACATCGTCGCCATCGCCGATGCCGAGGTCCGACCTCGCGCCAACGCCGAAGTCCAACCCCGTGCCAATGCCAACGCCGGCGCCGACGACGACACCGACGACGACGACAACGACGACGAAGACGACCTGGATGACGCGGCGGACGACGACAACGTGGGCCTCTTTCTCGACGAGGAGATCGACTCGTTCATGGAAGCGCTGGGCATGCGCGGGCCCATGTTTGCGCTGGTGCAGAACCTGCTCCTGATGGTGGTGGTGTGCAACTTTGCCATCCTCTTTTTCGTGGCGGTGCCCTTCTTTGTCGGCAAGGTGCTTGGGCCCGGCACGCGCCTGCTGACGCTCGCCGCGCTGCCCGTCAAGCTGCTGCGGCACGTCACCGACCCCGTGTTTGACGCCATCATCCGACTCGCCAGCCAGCACGTCTGGCCGTGGCTGTCGAGCCTGCGTTCGGCGGCGTCATCGTCGTCGTCGTTGGCGAGTGCGACCGGCGGCAGCCCCGCGTCGACGAGCGCGCTGAGGTTCCTCTGGGGCCACAGTGACAGCGGCAGCACCGCCGCGACGAGCTCAGGACAGGGATGGCTCGGCTCGGTGGTCCAGCGCCTCTGCAGCACTCCCGTCGCTCCGAGCGACGTTGCCGCCATCCTCCACCGCTACCAGGCGGACGTCAAGATCGCGCTGCGTGCCGGCGCCGCGTGGCCGCTCGAGGCTCTCGGCACGCTCTTCTGGGATGCGGTGCAGAAGGTCGACCTCAAGACGATGAGCTCGTCGAGCTCGGACCGTGCGCTCTGCGTGGGGCTCGGCCACGCCTACTGCCTGGCGGCGCTCGGCATCTACAAGCGGGTCGCCAGGCCAGGCGCCTCCTCGCCACTGCAACAGCAGCACCTGCAACAGCAGCACCTGCAACAGCAGCCGGCGGCCGAGGAGCCTGCGTTGCGGCTGATTGTCGACCAGCTGCTGCTGATCCTCAAGGTCGTGGGCTTCCTCTTCGTCGAGCTCGTCTTTTTCCCGCTCGGCTGCGGCCTGCTGCTCGACGTCTGCCTGATGCCCCTCTTTGGCGATCCGACGCCGTCGGGCTGGCTCGAGCGGGCCCGCTTCGCTCCGTTCGCCTTTGGCTTCACCCGCTGGATGGGCGGCACCGTCTACATGTTTCTGTTCGCGCAGTACGTGCACACGACGCGCGGCGTGCTGCGCCCGGGCGTGCTGTGCTGGATCCGCGACCCCAACGACCCGGGCTTCCACCCGATCAAGGACATCCTCAGCAAGCCCACGCTCACCCAGCTGCGCAAGATCGGCGCCTCGGCCGTCATGTACGCCGGCATTCTCGTGGCGTCGGTGGGCTTCAACACCTACTTTCTGCGCTACGCCCTCGGCTCCACGGGCGTCCTGCCGCTGCGCTGGAAGCCGCTCGAGCCGCTGAGCGAGGTGCCGTTTGACCTGCTGGCCGTCCACCTCGTGGTGCCCTGGCTCGGCGCGAAGCTCGACGGCGAGGCGGCCTTCAGCGGCGCGCTGCGGTGGTGGTGGACGTCGGCGGCGCGCGCGATGCGCCTCAGCACCTACCTCGTGGGCGGCGACCATCCCGAGGAGCGGGGACACCACGTGGCCAGGACGTGGACCGCCTGGCTGCTGCAGAGGCGGGCCAACAGGATCGGCGTGGCGGCCATGGCCACTGTGGCGGCCCAGCGTGGCTTCGTGCCGGGCGACGACAAGGGCGACGGTGCGGGCGACGGGCAGCTCTTTGGCCAACCTCCCGTCATCGACCGGCAGGCCGGGGTCGACTTTTACCTCGACGGCGGCTACTGCCGGGTGCCGGGCGACGACAAGGCCGTCACCACCGGCCCGCTCATCATCCCGGTCAAGCCCGACGGCAGCGCGCTCGACGAACGCGGCGCCGAGGCCATCCACCAGCAGGAAGAGGCGGCGCGCGGCAAGACGCCCAAGCCGAGCTACGTGACGCTCTATATGCCGCCGCACTTCCGCGTCAGG
>NW_006920871.1:845365-850233 GCF_000417875.1 Pseudozyma flocculosa PF-1
CATGATGCTGGCGCTCGCGGTGCCGCTGAGCCTGGGCCGAGCGGGCTGCTCGCTCCTGGCGAGCCTCGTCGGCGCCGACATCCTCCGGGAGCCGCACGACTTCTACGCCTTCTGCCTCGGCTCGGCCGCCGTCGTCGCACCCATTTGGCTGGCGAGAGGAATGTGCCGGCTGTACCGGCGTGCCAAGCTCCGCGCCGCGGCGGCCGACTCGCAGCCCAAGGCGTCGAGGCCGCTCGCGTTTGTCGCCGTCAGCCTGGCAAGGAGGACGGCGAGGCTGGGTCGCGTGGCCGTGCTAGGGCTCGGGCTGGGCGTCGTTGTGCCCCTGATGGTGGGCATGACGATCAACCAATGTGAGTGCAGCCCGGGGTATCGACGATGGAGGTTGAGGTGCTGGAGGCACGAGCCGCTGACACTCCGCCGCCGCTTCATTGCCTCTCATCCGTGACGTGCAGATCTCATTGTGCCGCTACGCTTTGCGCGGGATGCGGTGCCCGAGGTCGATGTGTGGCAGACGTGGGCGCTCGGCCTGGTCGAGTGCAAGCTGGCGCTCAAGGCGCTCGAGTCGCGGCCCGCGCCCGCCTGGCGGCCGCTAAAGAGGGTCGTCGACGGCTACAACTCGGTCCGAGCCGGCGGACTGCGCCGCCCCGCCATTGTGCGCGCCTACCGCGACGTCGTGCTGCCCATCGCGGGCGGCTGCCAGATGCTGCTGCTGCTGCCGGTCCTTGTGGCGGACGTGGCGTTGCGCTTGTTGGCGTACGCAGGGCAGCAGCGCAGGGGTGCGGGTGCCGCGCCCGTCGAACGCACTGCGGCAGAGGAGCAGGCGGCGCTGCGCATCGTCTACGGCGTCGTGTTGTGCCTGTTTGCGGCGATCCAGGCGCGCAACGCCGTCCGGCGGCGGATGGCGGCGTGGACCGACGTGCTCAAGGACGAGGAGTTTCTCGAGTCGACCGAGCTCAAAAATTACCAGCCGCCCGCGTTTACCGCGCGCCAGGCGCGCGCCTGGGACCGGGACAGCGTGGCCAGGGCGTCGGATTCGCCGTCACCTTCGTCGTCGCCATCGTCGTCGGCGCCACCATCGCCGCAGCTCGACGCAGCCGACGCGGACGCCTCCGCCTCGGCACCGGGCGGCAGCCAGTATGAGGCCGAGGGCCCGCTGCCGGACGTGCTGCTCCGTTGAGCCACCAGCCAGCGAGCAGCCTGCCAGCTAGCTACAGTCGGCAGCGTTAGTGGACCCTAACGGTCGGCTACGTAGCGGACGGTGGCCCGGCAAGCCGCCGGCGACTGCCCGATGAAATATCAATCACATGTATAGCTCCAGTCTCGTCGTCGTCGTCGCGGCAGGCCACAGCAGAGGCCAGGCCAGGCCAGGCGAGGGAGAGAGCGCGACGAGGCGGCCCTCGTTTTCCGTTTGACGGCGTGCGTCACACCCGTCGGTGCCCGGTCACTGGGGCATGATGATGGGAGCGAAAGAGGGTGTGTGGTTTTCCCGCCACCGCCACGGCAGTCCGCACGAGGAGGCAGGCAGGGTGAAGGCGAGAGAGAGGCGGCGAGGCGAGGCGAGGCGAGGCGAGGCGTGGCGTGGCGTGGCGTGCTGCTGTCGATGACGTTTTTGGGCGGTGCTCCACGTTTACGGGTCCAGCCCAGGCCAGGCCAGGCCAGGCCAGGCCCTTGGGAAGCCCCCTGCAAAGGCAGAGGAGGAGGAGGAGAAGGGCGTGAAGCAAGAGGCAGCGGCTGAGGGGCAAGGGAAAAATAGAAACAGGCAGGCAGGCGTCCAGCCAGGGCCAGGGCCAGGGCCAGGCGCGCGCGTGTGTGTGTGTGTGTGTGTGTGGCCTGGGCGCAATCCAAAGGGGCGAGGCGAGCGCGGGGGTCCAGGCCAGCCAGCTGCGACTCTTCTCTGGGGCCGGGCTGCCAGCTGACTCTGGATTTTCTTCCTCGTCGCCCGCCTTCGCTCTTGGTCTCGCCCGCCGTCTGCCCTGCTTGCTTGCCCGCCACCACCAACAACGACGACGACGACGACGACGACTGACCAACACCCACGTCCACCCGCACCACAGCCTCGCAAGCCAAGTGTGTACCACTGTAGATGCCCGGTACGATACCGTCCATCACGGATCCCTTTCTCGTCGACCACTCGCAACCCACCTCGTCCTCGAGCATCACCGACGCCCGCCGTGCCTCGCAGCAGCAGCAGCAGCAGCAGCAGCAGCAGCAGCAGCGATCCTCCTCGTCTTCCTCCAACCCTCTCGGCCTCCTCGACGACAACGACGACGACGACTATACCGCACTGGACCCAGCCTCGGTATCGCAGGATCCACAGGCGCCCTCGATCGTCACGCCCGTGCCCCTCGAACACCCCACCAGCGGCGTAGCGTCAAAGGGAGCCAGCCAGCTCGTCGCCACTACCTCGCTCTCGTCCGCACTCGCCCCCTCCAACCTCCAGGCCAACATGAACAAGCAGCTCGGCAACTCGCAGATCCGCCAGAGGAAAAAGGCCGACGACCAGCAGGCCAGGCACGACAATGAGCTCGTCAAGTTTGTCGAGACCGACGGCCACTTTTCCCTCGTCCGGTGCGTTGTTGCCCCTATTGCCCTCGCAAGCCTGCCACCTCCATAGCGCTGACCTGGGTGCCCCTCCTCATTTGCCTTTCACTTGATCTCCGCCCTGACGCCGCACAGCAACTTCCACCTGGCCGACGCCTTCACCCTGATGAATGGCTTCTGCGGCGCCCAGTCGCTCTTCGCCTCGGGCCGCTACCTGCTCACCTCGGACCCCAAGCACGCCTGGCTCGCGCTGTGGTTCCCCGTATTTGGCGCCATCTTTGACCTGCTCGACGGCAAGGTGGCCCGGTGGAGGAAGAGCAGCAGCATGCTCGGCCAGGAGCTCGACAGCCTCGCCGACTCGGTGAGTGCCCCCCCCCTCTTCCACGCTACACCTGCTGGCACGCCCCCGACCCGCTCGACTGACCCTGGTGCCCTTCCTCGTCTTCTGCCCCCCCCTGTGCGCCGTTGCCGCCGCCGCTGCCGCCACCGCAGCTCTCGTTTGGCGCCGCGCCCGCCTTTGCCGCCTACACGCTGGGCCTGCGGACGCCGTTCGACTCGCTGCTGCTGACCCTCTTCGTGTGCGCCGGCGTGGCGAGGCTGGCGCGCCTTCAACGTCACGGCCGCCTCGATCCCGCACGACTCGACGGGCAAGGCGCGCTACTTTGAGGGCCTGCCCATCCCCTCTTCGCTCGTCCTCGTCGGCGGCATGGCCCTCTGCCTCCTCACCGGCCGCGTCGAGGCCGGCGGCCTGCCCATCCCCCTCGCCCGCGAGCGCGGATACATCTCCGACAAGGGCCTCACCTTCACCGGCAGCCTCAAGGACTACCTCCCCGAGGCCCTCGCCCGCGGCCGCGGCGTCCCGCTCGGCATCTGGACGGTCGACGTGTCGTCCCACCTCGAGGCCGCCTTGGGCCTCCTCCCGCTCTCGACGGCCACGGCCCGCGAGTGGGCCCAGATGGGCGTCGTCGAGGGCCACTGGATCACGCTCCTCTGGGCCGCCTGGGCCATGGCCATGGTCAGCAAAACCCTGCGCGTCCCCAAGCCCTAGGCGGGCGGTCGTCGACCGGGCGGCAGCCGGCAGCGGCCGCACCCCTCAGCAAGAGCAGAGGCGGGCGGGTGGTGCGAGAGTCGATCGTACCTGATGGCGCATCGCCCCGCTGCTTTGGCTGCCGGTTCTCTGGCTCTCTGCTCCGCCCTTTCCCTCCCCTGCCTGCCAGGCTCCACATACCTCCCCCTCTCACCTCGAATACCTCACCCATCTCCCACGACCCGTGACGAAAAAGAAGAAATAGGGCCGACGAATGCGCTCCCGTTGATGAAAGCAAATGCAAATGGAAAGCGCTGCGGGGCTGAGGGCCGACCGTGGTCTTGTCCGGTGGAGCGTCGGCGTCGGCGTCGGCGTCGGCGTCTTGCTCTTCATCCTGGCCGGTGGTAGAAGCGGGCCCTGACCGTCTGGCCGGCAAAGAAGCGGCCGTCGAGGGCGCGCACGGCCCTCCACGCTCCCGCCTCGCCCGTGTACTCGACGAGGATGCCCACGCCCCTCTGCCTCTCCTGCGCCGAGGACGTAGAAGAGGGCAGGAGCGGAGAGAGCGAGGAAATGTAGCCGTGCTTGCTACATTCCTCGCCTGACCGCAGCGATGGAAAGGAGAAGGACGAGGGCGGGGCCGAGCGTCAGCGTCTGCCCTTGCGTTCCACGAGTCGCGTGCCAGGCCGGGCAAAGGCAGGCCGCAGCACTCACGGATCTCACCGAGCACCTCTTCCCTCTCGCGCTCGTCTTCGAGCTCCTCGGGCTTGACCAGATTGTAGAGCACGACGGCGTTGGACACGTCTCCGAATCGCTCGCGCTCCTCGCGCCGCTTGGCCTCCTCCCTCTCGTTCTGGATGGTGCCCCGACCTTTGCCCGACGACGTCGAAAGCAGCGGCGTGAGGATGCCCTTGTTCCCCTCGGCGCCCTGTCGGTCGACCGAGCGAGGACAGAAAGAAACGTCAGCTCAGCATCTGGCCTCGCTGGATCCGCGCGCCCAGCCTGCGCGCCACGCGAACGGTACAGCGCGGCGGTACGTACGATGCCTTGGCCCTCTTGGTACCCGTACTTGTTCATCAATCGAGCCGCAAAATCGTGCGGGTTCTGAGGGGCCGGTGGCCCCGTCGTCGCCGTCGCCTCATCAGCGGGTGCCGGTGGGGGCGGACGGGGCGGAGGTGGGCCTGGTGGGAGCGCCTTGGCCAGACGAGCAGCGATGGCGGCCGCAGCAGATTGACGCGCCTCCAGATCCATGGCCCCGGTCGCGTCCAATGAGGGTGGCGGCGGGAGTCCCGCATTTGAGGGT
>NW_006920871.1:850657-853305 GCF_000417875.1 Pseudozyma flocculosa PF-1
CGGTCGAGGCCGGGGCGCGCCGGAGGATGCAAATGAGGTCGTCGGTGCGGCTGGCGGTGGAGGCGGTGGTGGTCTTGCTGCAGGTGCCCCTCCCTCAGCCAGCGGTCGTTCCGTGTGCGCTGAGTATGACGGTGGCTGCGAGCTGCTCTCGGCTCTTTGCCCGTATGAAGGGGGCGGTGCGAAGCGGCTCAGCTTCCTCCGTCGCTCCTCTGCCTTGGCATCATCGTCGTCGTCCTGGCCCCACGGACCCTCTTCGTCGGACCATTCGTCCCTCGCTCTCGATCCGAACCCAGATCGCCGGCCCGCGGACTGGCCATCGTCGCACTTGTCGTCTCGGTGCCGCCGCTGCTCTTCCCTGATCGCCGTCAGCTCGGCCTGCCGCCGTTTCGCAACGAGCTCGCGATAGGCGATGTAGTCGTTGGGCACGCGTGGGTCGTAGTCGTGGTCCATGTTGGGGCCGGTCGGTGGGCTGACGCCGCGCTTCCGCTTGTTCTTCTGTTTGCGGTCGAGGTCCCAGCGCGGGCATCTCATCGTCAGCACAGGGGCAGAACGCTGCACATCGGGCGCCTCAGCCGTGACTGCTCACCTTCTTCTTGCTGGCCTTCTTGCCTGCAGACGAGGCGAGGAAGCCGTTGACGTCTTCGTCGTCCTCGCCCTCCCATCCGCCCTCTTCATCCCATCGGTCGTCGTCTGCGTCTGCGCTGGGTCCGCCTCGTCGTTGGACCGGCCTGTCTCCCCGCGCTTCTGCTGCGGCTCTGGCAAGCTGGCGGTCCCGTTCCAGCACTTCGGGCGGCAAGGTCGTGGGCGGAGGGGCGTGGACCGGCGTCGCGGCAGGCAGTGCAGCCGCCGCTTCGGAGGCGGCACCGGGCAGCCGGATAGCGGTCGTCTGGATCGATGCGATGCTCGGGTTGGCCCTAAGGCCAATCTCGTGAGATGGGCGCGGTGCAGATGCCTCGCCTGTCGCAGCATGCGAGGCAGCGGCCATGGCGGCGGGAGGCTGGCTTGAGGGCGAAGGGTGGCTGCCAGCAGCAGACGAGGCGGCGGGTGCCTTGGCCGCACCGACCTGCGAGACTCCGCCCGTACTGCCTGTGCCGGGCGCATCGGCTGGAAGCGGCGGAGCAAACGAGGCGAGGAGGGCGGCGCTGGGCCTGGGCTTGGCCTTGTTGCTGGCTGCTGCGCTCTTGCGGGGGGCGAACCTCAGCGCGGCGGACCAGGCTGGCGCTGAGCCTGTGCAGCAGCAGCCGGACCATGGCGGTGCAGTGGCAAGGAAGGTTACGGGTTGCGGTTCCGGCCAGGTTGGGGAAAGGCACAAGGAAAAGAGGATGGGATCGGAGTGTGAGCAAGGCCTTTGGAAGGGCTCGATGCGCCGTGTGCGGCGTGTTGCTTGGTGGTCCTGTTCTGCTGCCCCCTACTCTGTGAGCGAGGACGAAGTCGAGCAGCAGCGGACAGCTCATCCACAGCAGTATGATGGTGTACCTGTAGATTTGTTTTGCTCCGACTTGGTCGAGGCTGCGTCGGCAGCGGGGGTCGAAGAGTCGGCCGTCGTGGTTGTTGTTGCGGCGGCGGCGTCATTGTCCTTGGCCGCCTCGCCCTCTTCGTCGCCAAAGATGCCAGAGTAGAGAGACGCGCCGCGGAGGGACGACATGGCGGGCGGCGAGGTTGGCGGTGGTGGTGGTGGTGGTGGTGGTGGTGGTGGTGGCGGTTGAGAGGCCAGCCAGCTCGGCCAGTCGAGGCGAGGCGGGCGAGGAAGAAAAAAGGGCGGCGCGGCGTGCAGGGACCACCCACCCACCCACCGTCACCTGCTCAGCCGCCGCTGCCTCCTTCCTTCCTTCCTTGCCCTCCCTCCTCGTCACCTCCTTGTCCCTCCGCCATCCTTCGACACCCTCGATCCGCGACCCGCGTTCTTCCTGCCACAACCGCCACGATGGCGCCGGACGACCAACCACACGCGTCCACCAGCGCACTGCTGCTATCGACGCTGGACGCCTATGCCTCGCTCTCCAAATCGCTCTTTGCCTCGATCGAGCAGCCGGGCAAGCCGCTGCCCGCCGTGACCGACGACCACGCCGGACGGCGATGGGCACCCTCATCCACGGCGCAGATCCTCGACGCCCTGCAAGACGTCGATGCGCTCCTCGCCCAGCGGCTCAAGCTCGCCCGGCGCCACGCCATCAATCAAAAGAGGATCGACACGCTCAAGCGCAAGGCCAAGCAGCGCGACCGCAGCACGCGAAGAGCCATCCTCGCGCTCGACAGCATGGGGCAGGAGCTCGACGATATCGTAAGGCTGGCCAGGGACGAGGTCCAGGCCATCGACAGGGCAGAGAAGCGTAAGTCTGTACTAGGCGGCGGCGACGATGCGGTTTCGCCAGCTGCAACGGCCGACACGTCCGCGCGCGTTGCGCAACGTCCTCGATCTGACTCTCTTTGCACCACGATCCTGCTGCTGCTGCTGCTGCTGCTGCTGCTGCTGCTGCTGCTGCTGCTGCTGCTGCTGCTGCTGCCGCCGCCGTCGCCGCCGTCGCCGCCATCCGCAATCGCCAACGACTGCAGATCCGCTGCGGTACGACACGCTGCTCGCATACGCCCAGCGGCTATCGCGGTACACGTCGGCGCCACCGGGCTACAGCCTCGCCCACGGCCTGGCC
>NW_006920871.1:853325-854190 GCF_000417875.1 Pseudozyma flocculosa PF-1
CGCCGGCGCGGGCGACAAAGGCCGAGGAGGCCGGCCAGGCCAACGCCGACGAGGCGCCCGCGCTGTCCCTGGGGCCGGACTACAACCCGCTCGCCACGCGCGCCGCCGCCTACTACGACCCGGCGATGCCCTCGATGCCGCAGGAGATGCCGTTCCCCAGCGACGCCCTGATGCGCCAGGGCATCCTCAACTCGCAAGAGATGCTCGGCGGTGCGCTGGCCGCCGTCGATCCTGCATCAGCAGCGGCAGCAGCGGCGGCGGCGGGCGAAGGGGAAGAGGGGGCGGGGATCGAGGGAGGGGACCACGAGATGGAGCACGAGGAGCTGCTGCCGACCTTCAGCTTCCAGCACAAGGCCGAGGAAGACGAGGAAGACGACGGCTTCGACCTCGACCTCAGCTAGGCTCGGCGCACCTCGGGACCCCCCTCTGCCGCGCATACTCTTGTACTTGTATCCTGCCCAGCTCGCGCCGTCGAGCCTGTAACCGCACCGTTGGCCGTCGGACAGAAAGCCAGGTCGAGCTGGCCTTGTGGAGGAGAGGCGAGAGTCGTTCCGCCGTGTCGGAGGCGAGCTGACCTGTCAGGACGGGCAAGCAGGCGGGCAGGGAGCGAGGGGGAAGGAGCAAGGACGCCAACGTCGGGCCATTGCCGGCATTGACGCTCCGATGGATGCCCCGCCCTGGAGCTCTTGGCTGTGATGTGAAAGGGTCGGTCATTCATGGTTGGCTCAATCCTGGCTGGCTTGTCGAGAGGCTCAGGAGAGAGGAGGGGGCCAGGGATCGTTGTGGCAGAGGGGGCGGGGAAGGGGTCAGCAGGGGGGGGAGGGGGGGGGGGGGGCGTGGGGGGGTTGGGTGGACGGCCGGCGTC
>NW_006920871.1:854420-858062 GCF_000417875.1 Pseudozyma flocculosa PF-1
GGGGGGTTGTGACGCCGCTCAGGCCTGCCCTGCTGGGCGGGAAGAGGGCTTCCGCACCGCAGCGCCGCGTCCGGTATCGGCAGTGAAGCATTGCCGAGCGAGCGTCTGGCTGCCCGCTCACCGGTCCTCGTTTAGCTCCCGGTCTCTCGATCTGGCTCTGCTCCGTACGTCGCCTCCTCATCTTCTCCTTTTCCTCCCCGCCCCCGCTCATCTTGTCACATCAACCACCACCAACACCCACGCAGCATCGCAAACTCACCTTCTTCTCCGCTGACGCCGTGCGCACCTCCACCGACCGACCGATCGACGTACGAACGAACAACGATGGACGCCACGCCAAGCCCGATCCAGAGCGAGATGGCGCGGCGGCTCGACAGCCTCGAGGCCGATATCCGCGGCATGCGCACCATGGTGTTTGGGCTTGCCGGCTACGTCGACATGCTGAGCGGCGGCATGAAGAGCCTCATCAAGGTCATCGAGGTCAACCAGCAGCTCTGCCTCCAGGGTCACCTGCGCGACGAGTCGACCGACGCCGACGCCTCGTTGAGCGCAGAGGGTCCCGAGGAGGAGGAGGACGAGGAGGAGGATGACAAGGACGAGGAGGCAGAGGGAAGGGACGAAGATCAGGCTAGACCGTCGTCAGTGGTGCGGCCGCCGATTGTCAATGATAGGATTGCCACGGCAGCACCAGCGCCAGCAGCAGGAGCGGCGACAACGAAGGATGTGCGGTCGCCATCGCCACCTCGACCGGCAAAGCGCAAGAGGCCAGCTTCCAGGCACAGCGGCGACACGAGACCCGCATCCCAGCGGCCACCTCTCCAGGGCCAGGGTGGGGGAGCTGGCCAGCCCGGCGCAACATCGCACCTCGACCCGACGAGCAAGCTCCGCAAACTGACCACGGAACTGCTCAGCGAGCACCAGCAACACCCCTCGGCGCATCAAACGTGCCCCGCCCTCGGCCCATCGGCAACGCGTCAGGATCAACACCAGCACCAGGGACAGGCCCAGGCCCAGGCCCAGGCCCAGGCCCAGGGTCATGACCTGGACGCAGGCGAAGGCGAGGGGGAGGGCAGCAACGCCTCGATGCGCACCGTCGAGCGTGTCCAGTCCTGGCTGCGTCAGCAGCTACAGCACCAGTCGCCCGGCAATGGTCAGCCAGGCGTCGGGCAGACGGCCGAGGCGCGCCTGGCGCGCGAGACGGAGAAGCTGCGCCAGCTGGCGGCCCAGAAGCACTTTGAGCCGTCGCACATCGTCGGCGGATCCAAGCTGGGCAGCAGCCACCAGGAGCTGGACCGCAAGCTCGACGGCATCGCCCGGCAGACGGCCGGGTGGATGGACGCCGTGCACCGCGGCGACTTGCGCGCGCTCGCCTCGGCCGCTTCGCCGCCCATGCCGCCCGCTGCCGAGTTGCCAGGCGCGAGCCGCCACATCGACTATACCGAGGGTCCCGACGAGCAGCGGCTTCCGTGGCCGCCCGAGCCGGAGTCGCGGGTCTCACGAGTTGGGCGCGTCGAACGCCCTGCGCAGACAGGAGCGACGGGCACGCAGCAGCAGTAGGGGTAGGATGGTGATGCGCGCCGCTGCGGCGGCGGCTGTGGATCGATGTCCTGTATCTAGATCGTCGAGAATACCGGGGGACGACAGGCAACGGTCCGCTCGCTCTCCACCTACCTTGTTTGTCATCATCACAGTTGGCCTTTGATCTGCGGCGGGGGTGCGGACGGCCCGAGAAGGTGGTCGACGGGTCAGCAAAGGTCCCTTCCAGCGATGCTCCTGCGTATCAAACCATGGCCCGAGCTGCGGGACGACACTCACGTCGACCTTGCGATACCGCTCCATGGCCGTGGCGAGGGGCTCCATGGCCGCCTTGGCGTCCCACGTGCGCTTGTCGAGCGGCACCTGGGGCGTCGGGTTGCTCTTGCGCTTCTTGCCGCCCTGCGGCGCCATCAGCCCCATCTGCGCCAGCTCGGCGGGCGTCGGGTCGACGTAGATGGCCACGTCGTGCGAGCTGAGGAACGCGTGGGCCTCTGCCACGTCGTTGAACGCCAGCTCTGATGCGATGTAGCTCAAAGAGAGCGAGGGCCGATACCTGCGAGCGGGAGGCGACGGCATTCGGCATGGAAGGTGGCGCGCAAGTCAGCAGATGCCGAGCCCCGGTCGACAGGGGGCCACGCTACTCACGCTCGGGACATGACTAGGAGCGCGTTGACCCGTTCCCGCTCGACGAAGTGGTCCATGACGTAGGCGTTCATATTCGGGGCGTCGAGGTAGAGCTTGAAAAAGGCGTGGTAGTTGCCCGTCACGAGCGCCGACCGCACCGCCAGCGCATGGCTCACCGCCGGCTCGGCCTTGTGCTCGGCCGTCAGCTCGGACATGAGCGCGTTGACGTCTGCGAAGAGGGCGAGGAGGGAGAGGAGGCAAGGGACGGGCGGCGTCAGCGATGCGGCACAGCGGCCATGGCAGCGCAGCACAGGCAGGACCCACCTCGGCGGTTCTTGGTGTGCAGGAGGTAGAGGATGCGGTACGCGAGGAACTCCATGACGCAGCCGGGGATGTTGTAGGCGTACAGCCCTCGTAGCTGCGACTGGCACTGGTTGTACTCGCCCAGGTCACCCTTTTCGAGCGCTATCCGGGCGTGGATCTCGTAGACCTTGACTGTGAAGTCGTTTTTGATCCGTTGCACCTGCAGGCGCGGCCAGACAGAGCAGGGTAGGGTAGGGCAGGTGGGAGAGCCGGGCGAGCGACCGATGTCAGCGCTACCTTCCACCGTGCCGCGCCGCGCCGCTGGACAGTTCGGACTCCCCGTCCGCTCCGACTCACCGTGAGGTCCTGCCGCATGCTCTTGAACTGGTCGCAGATGTAGGCGTAATTGTTCTCGGTGCGCCACTTTCGCTTGAGCAGCTCGAGCGTCTGCTGGAGCGTCGAGAGCGGGCGCACCGTCTTTGGGTCGGGCGCCGAGGTGAGGCGGAGGTAGGGCTTTTCGAGCTTGGTCGAGAGGCCGACGACGGTGTGCTCGTCCCAGTCGATGACGTTGGGGTCGGCCACCTCTGGGTCGACAAACGAGTGGGCGGCCGCCGGGGGCGCCTGCCACGCGTTCTTCTTACCGTATTTGCCATAGCCACCTCCGGCAGCGGCGCCGTTGGGGTCGTGGCCGTGGCCGTTGGCGCCCCTGCCGTTCTTGCCCTTGCTGTTGGTGGGCCCTGGTGCCATGGCTGCAGCGCCGAGCCGCCCTGCTAGACTGGTCGATGCGATGGCGCTGGTCAGCACCTCGTCCTCTGCACGTCGGAACTCCTGCTGCTCGCGCTCAAAGCGGCGCGCGCGCTTCTCCTTTTTGGCCAGGTCCTCGAAGCTGTCCGACGACGACGTTGCGGGTGCGTTGCGCTTCTTGATGGGCTGCTTTGCGCCGAGGCCGGCGCTGAGCGACTTGAGCTGCATCTTGCTCCAGTCGGTCGAGTGTATGGTGCCCTCTTGGAACGACTTGAATATGAGGGCGCGCAGCTCCTCGCTGACCCTGTTGCGGTTTGCATCTGTGCAGGCTGCAAAGGCGCGGTTGGCAAAGTCTCTGCGGGCGGCGCCGAGGCGGAAGAGTGGGATCGGGTCAGTACGGGACGGCTTACAGTCGGCTGCCAGTTTACAGCTCCA
>NW_006920871.1:858647-862013 GCF_000417875.1 Pseudozyma flocculosa PF-1
CGGCTGCCTCCGCTCTCTCGCCCCTCCTCTCTCTCTTTCTCTCTCTCTCTCTCTCTCTGTCTTCCTCCACCTGTGTGCCAGGGCAGGCAGGGCATGGACAGACCCAGACGAGCACGGCAAAGGTGAGAGGCACAGAGATAGACAGACAGCCAGAGGGCCTGCGCCTGCGCCTGCGCCCGCGCCTCTGGCTGCGCATTCGCTCGCGGAATAATTGCGACTGGGTGATCGGTCCCTGCTTCTCGACTGTCCATCACCACCACCACCACCACAAACACCACCATCAACACCAGCCTCTGCCTCTGCCTCGCCGCACGCCGCTTCCGCTTCCGCTTCCGCATCTGCCTCCGCCTCTGCTTCCATTCCCCGCGAGCAACACCTCAAAAGCACGGCGTCTTCCGCCCACGGCCGCCTTCAAAAGCACCATCGTCGCTCCCCCGCCCCGGCAAGGATCCATCGTCCCCCCCTCCCATCTTCCCACCTCGCCCGATACCCCTTCATCATCACCCACCATCATCCCTTACTGATCCTTGCCGTATCGAACCGTCACACAGCACCATGTCGGGCATCTGCAGGAACCGACTCGCAGAAGAGCGCAAGCAGTGGCGCAAGGACCATCCCTTTGTGAGCCCCACGCGCGTCCTCCTCCCGGCCCAGCCTGCTTCTCTTCGCCGTCACGCGTCTATCGCCACTACTGACGCATCGGTCCTCTGCTCTGCTCGTCGCTGCATCTGTAGGGCTTCTATGCGAGACCCGCCAAGGCCGCCGATGGCTCCCTCGACCTCATGAACTGGGAGGCCGGCATCCCCGGCAAGACTGGCGTACGTACCTCCGCTTCCCCTCGCCCCGCCGTGCGACCACCTGGTTCGGGCCACCAGCTTGCCAGGAGCCCCCGTCCTGACACCTCGTCCTCTCTCTTGTGCTCTGAACATCGCCCCGCAGACGCCGTGGGAGGGCGGCCTGTATAAACTCAAGCTCATCTTCCCGGAAGAATACCCCTCGAAGCCGCCCAAGTGTGAGCACAGCCGCCGCGCCTCGAGCTCGGCCGGCCACGCGACGCGACGCCGCGGAGCTGACCATCCTCCTTGCCTCTGCGTTCGCTGCCCTTGCGCTCCGCTCTCTGCGCCCGCTGGCAGGCAAGTTCACGCCGCCGCTCTACCACCCCAACGTCTTCCCCTCGGGCACCGTGTGCCTCTCGATCCTCGGTGAGTCGAGCGCAGCGTCCGCCCGCCCGTCCGCCCCTCGCTCCACCCCTGCCCTTTGCTCAATCCCCCCGACATCGCTCTCCCCCCATCTGCCTGCGTGCATGCTGGGCCGCGACAATGGACGACGCCGCCGCCGCCGCCCAGACGAGGACAAGAGCTGGAAGCCGGCAATCACCATCAAGCAGATCCTGCTCGGCATCCAGGATCTGCTCAACGATCCCAACGCCGCCGACCCGGCGCAGGCCGAGGCGTTTAGCGAGTTCCAGAAGAACAGGGTGCTCTACGAGTGAGTCCTGGTCGGGGCCGGCCGAGCCCGTCGTGAGAGCGGCCATCGCTGACCGACAGGCGTCGCTCCTCATTGCCCCTTGCCCCGCTCTCGTTCCCACCTCCTGCAGGAAGCGCGTCAGGGAACAGGCCAAGCAGATGCAGGCCAACATATAGGCGGCCGGGCACGAGCGCGAGCTGGTGTTGGAGAAGCGGCCAGGTACGATTGCTCGGCTGCTCTGCTCGCCCCGTCCTGTAGAACCGCCCCTGCGTCACCTTTTGAAACACATGCGCGCGCCGCTGTTGGGCGCTCGAGCAACGGTCCAGATCTGCGGCAAATGAGCCTGGGGGGCGGGCCCAGTCGTGGGCGGGCGTGTGCATCAATTGATCGATGGGCTGTGTGGATGGATGCGGGTCACCGCGTTCGGGGGATTGCTACGCCGGCCGCGCCTAGTCGTCGTCCTGACCCTTGTTCTGCTGCTCCTGCTGGACCCAGTCGAGGTACGAGCCGGTGTAGTTCCTCACGCTGAAGAGGCGGGCCAAAGGAAGGCGGGGCGGCACAGACGAGAGGGTGATGGGACGGGTAGAAAGGATAGGACCGATGAGCGTCCATCGACGAAGAGCAGCGCCGCGTCAGGAATGGCAGCAGAGGGGCGGAGCGAGGGGAGCGGGAGAGGTGCGGCACTCACTTGTTCCAGCCATGCTTGTTGAGGTGTTCGAGGGCCTGCTGGCTCCTCTTTCCGCTGCGGCAGTAGACGACGATCTTATCGTCGTAGGCGGGCCGAGCAAAGGCAAAGCGGCGCTGGAAGTCATCCGCCTGTCTGTCGGTCTTGAACGCGTCCTTGAACGTCGAGAGGGGCACGTTGACGGCCGAGGGGATGATGCCCTCCTGCACCTCGGAGGGTTCGCGCACGTCGATCAGCGTAATCTCGCCGCTGGGCGACGACGTGATGGGTTTCAGCTCCGAGTACTTGACTTCGCCCTTGGATGACCAGCCCGCTTGCGAGGGACGCGGTGCGGTCGTGTGGAGCGCCCGCGGCGGTGCGGCGGGGATGGACAGGAGGGAGGAGGAGGGGGCGGCAGCGA
Source organism: Pseudozyma flocculosa PF-1 (assembly GCF_000417875.1). Classification (NCBI taxonomy): domain Eukaryota; kingdom Fungi; phylum Basidiomycota; class Ustilaginomycetes; order Ustilaginales; family Ustilaginaceae; genus Pseudozyma; species Pseudozyma flocculosa. The sequence goes on from NW_006920871.1 coordinate 861,200, forward strand.
GGTAGGGCAGGACGGGGACGAGTCGAGGTGCCGAGAGGGGCGTGGCGGTGCGCAGGTTGCGCAGCGAGGTGCGCAGGACGGTGCGAGGCAGCGACATTGTACGGTGCAGAGGGTGGGAAAAGAGTCGGTGGCAGTTGGGTGGCGGTGATGGTGGCGTTAACAGTCGTCGGTGGTGGTGGTGGTGGTGGTGGAAGGAGAGGACGACACGTTGCCGAGTCACTCTGGCCAGCCAGAAGAGGCGGCGAGGGTCCGCCTGCGCCGCCGGTGTCTGTGCGCAAGCGGCAACTCGATCTGGCACCACGTCACGCCAAGCTGTGGGCCTGCCTGACCTCGGTCGCTCGCGCCTCCCTCCACAAGCAGCGTCGATCCCGCCCGCCCTGCCTTCGCTCGTCGCTCCTCGTCATCCACGGCGCTCTCAAAAACACATCCTTGCCTGTCGATATCGCTGTCTCTGACCGCACACCGCACACCGCCGGGCCGGTGCGATGACGTGCTATTCTCGGACCGGCAGTGATGGCGGATTGATAGAAAGAAGCCGGCACCGCCGACGGCCCACTCGGCCTCACCCGCCCATGCGAGCCGCCCTGAACCGCGACACCTTCTTGGGCGGCTGCGCCTGCTGCTGCTGCGGCGGCGAAGAGGGCGCCTCTGCCTCGTCGGCCGTCGCCGTTGCGACTGGTGCGGTTTCGGCGGCCGTCTTGGTGCGGCTCGGCCGTAACGACCCGGGCGGTACCCGTCGGACGACGTTCGACCGTACGGGCACCGACAGGGGACGTAACGGGNGTCNCGAGTCGNTGCGTCNGAGTCAGTCCTG
>NW_006920871.1:862059-892861 GCF_000417875.1 Pseudozyma flocculosa PF-1
GTCCGCCGACGCCGCCTTCGAGAGCTGGCGCTGCGCCCGGTTGGACTGCGACGAGCGGTCGGCCTTGAAGCGCGAAACCTTGGGCCTGTCGCCCGCCGCATCGGCAGTGTTGCCCTGGTACTCTTGGTCCTCGACGGTGGCATCGAGCGGCACAATCTAGAGGCGTGGTCGTGAAGGGCAAGGCAAGGGAGGGGATCAGCAGGCCGGATGCAAGACGCGCGTCGAGTGGCGGCCTGGCGGCAGGAGTGCTCACGTCGTCCTCGTAGTCGTCGTCTTCATCGCCGTCGTCATCCTCGCCGTGACGGTCGGCGGCCGCCATCGCAGCAGCTGCAGCGGCCGAGCCAGCGCCAATGCCGGACCCGGATGGAGCCAACCCGAGCTCCTGCAGGACCGCCTTGGCCTTTTCGTACTCCCTCAGCAGCTCGCGGTCGTCGAAAGCGGCCGCGACGTCGTAGTTCATGTCCGGCTGCAGGTCCATGAGGTCGTCGGTGTCGTACGCGTCGTCGTCATCGTCGTCTTCATCATCATCGTCGTCGTCGTCGTCGTCGTCGTCGTCGTCGCCATGCTCTTCTTCGCCGCTCTTGGCAGCCTGCTGCTTGCCCTTGATCATTCTGCCATTGCGGCGGTCATCGTCCGAATCCGAGTCGGCGCCTTCGCCGCGGATGATCGGTACCTCGTCCTCGACCTCGTCTGCCTCGTCCCCTTCGCCTCCGCCCTCGTGCCGAGCAGATGGGTCGATCTCGTTGGTGCGAGCCTCCTCGTCGGCCGCATCGGCTGGCGCCGCATCAGCAGCGGCGAACCGGACGCGTCCCTCCCTCGGCTCATCGTCGCCCTCGGTGGGTCGTGCCAGCTTCTCGCCATCTGGCTCTGCGTCGGCCGCCGCCGATGTCCCCGCCGCTTCGACGCCCTGCCTGCGCTTTTCCATCCTCTCCGCGTACGCCTTCGAAGGACGTGCATGCGGGACGGCGGGCGGCAGGCCCATCTGCTCCCTCCGCTTCGACAAGTCGTCGTCTCCAAGGCTCGCACGGTCCAGGGCCGACATGCCCATCGATTGCGTCGGCGGCACCGTCTTCTGCGTCGGCGGCGGCGATTTCGACGCGGAAGCTGTGGCAGCCGCCTTGGTCCTCGGCGGGTTGACTGGCACAAACGTCGGCTTCGAGTTGAGGAAGCCGCGCCTGAATGCGCTCTGCTTGGCCTTCTGCACGTCGTTGGCCGCAGCAGGCTTGACCGTGGCACGCGGGGCGCTGCTGGGCTGTCGCTCGACGACCGTCTGTCCGAGCGCCGGCTTTTCAGCGAGCAGACGCTTCCGTTCTCGCTCGCGCTCCTCTTCTTCTCGCCGCTCCCGCTCCGCCACGGCCTCGGCCGTATGGGCGCGCTTGTCCTCGTCGTGCGCCCGCTGCAGCTGGTCGAGGACATCCTTGGCGGGCGCGCCCGGGTGGCCCTCGACGATGCCCGGGCCGAGCAGGTCGACGATCCTCGCCGCCTCCTCCTCGACGCCCACGTCGTCGGCATGGCGCTTCTCGGCGGTGTCGGCGCTGCTGCGGTGCAGGTTCTTCTCGTTGACCTTCTTGACCTCCCTCAGCGCTCGCTGCAGGGCCGAAAGGCTCTGGGCTGCGCCGTCCTCGTCCGCTTGGCGGGAGGATGCGGCGAGTGACGACGATCCGGGCTGCCGAAAGCGTTCGGGGCTCTGGATGCGCACCGTCTTCTTGGATGGCGTGCTGGCGCCGCTGCCGTTAACGCTCGAGTCGGCCGTGGCGCTTGACGTGCCGACCACCGTCTTGGCGAGGGCCTGAGGCGGCGCAGACGACCTGCCCTGCCTCTCGGCGCCGTCGAGGTCCTCGGCGGCAAAGTTGGAACGGATGGCTCCAGGGCTGGACGGGTTGAGGTTAAGGAAGCCGCGACAGATGCCGCTCGAACCAAACGACGGGCGCTGCTGGATGGGCGGACGCTCTGGGTTCTGCTTGAGCGCCGACTTTGGCGGCGGAGGGCGCGTGGCCGAACTGATCTCGGGCAGCGACGGGTGGGACGACTGGGTGGGCGAGTCGGGCGGCGTCGGTGTCGGCTGACGGAGCACGACACGGTTCTCCGAGGTCGGCGAGAGGGGCGAGGTGGGCAGCTCGCTGTCGCTGCCATCGTCCGAGGGTCGCCGCATCGCAGTGCGTTCGGACCGGCCTTCTCCTTCGTCTTCGCCGTCCTCGTCGTCTTCGTCCTCGTCCTCCTCGTCCTCGTCCTCCTCGTCCTCTTCTTGCTCCTCTTGTTCGAGCTTGCCGAAGATGTCGTCCATCCACTTTCGCCGCTCCTCCTTCGTCCTGGGTCCCTCTCTTCCGGGACGCTCAAAGGGGAGGACGACGCCGGGCGGCCGCGATGCCGTCGAAGCCGATGGGGCCTCGCTCGGTGCAGCTCCTGAAGAATGGCCATTGGCGCGGTGAGTGCTCTGAGGTGCCGCCCCATCGGCGGGCCTGAGTGGTGGCGAGTCTGGCACGGGCTCCATCGGTTCAAAGAATGGCAGCCCCTCCTCGTTGAGCACCTGGTTGTTTTCGTTGACGACGATGCCCTCTTTCTGACCGGGCAGGTCGTCGAAGCCCTCGACGTCCTTGAACGCGGCCTTGAGCTTTTGGCGGATGTTTTCGGTGGAGAGCGATGCGAGCCGTTGCCTCGCCGAGGCTGCCTGCTCCTCGTAGGCGGCCTTGGCGGACTCGAGGTCGGCGATGGCCTGTGCGATGGGCTTGCGCGCGAACGTCAGGGAGTGGCGGTGCAGCTTCTCGTCCTTGACGTCGAGCGCGAACGAGTCGCTTTCCGGCGGGATGGCGGTGAGGGCAGGCACCTTTGCTTCTCGCACCGCCTTGCTCGAGTCTGCTTTGCACGGTTGCCGGACATAGACGTGGCGTGCGTCTGCGACCGTGGCGGGCCAGAAGGCCAGGGGACCGAGCGGCTGCATGATGGTGTGCTGGGGAGCGTCCGGTCCCTGTTCTGCCATGACGGTGAGGTTCTCGAGCTGGAGGGCGACCCTGGCCGTGTTTGAGATCTGCTGCTCTAGGTTTGCCAGCTCGGCCTGCTGCTTGGCAGACGAGGCAGCTGCGGCATCGTCGGGCTGGTTGGCGGGGGCATTGTCACGGATCCTCTGGCGGTGCGCTTCCAGGAGCGCCTGTGCGGTTGCCGATATGTCGGTGTCCGATGGCAGCTGTGCTCTAGAAGACGAGAAGGAGGAGAAGGAGGAGGAGGAGTTTGGCGATGCGGCGGCCATGGTGGGTTGCGTTTGCGAATGCCCTCTAGGGGAATGGTGGGAGTGGGTGTCTGGCGTGTCTTGGGGAGTGGCGTGCGCTTATGCGGTGGCACGCATGTGTCGCCGTGCAGGACGGACGTGTGTTTGGCCTTGCTAGCTGCGCGGGTATCGAATCGGTGATGGCGTGGGCAGGGTCGTGTGATGGTGGTTGGCTCGATGGTAGGCAGAAGGAGGGTTGCATCTTCCCTCTCTGTCGCCTTTGCCTTTGGCCGGCGTCTGAAGAGTGACGGCCGTCTGTCGGCCAAAGTCGGACGGACGCTCGAAAAAGTCAAAAGGGGGGGAGGCCTCAAGTGGAGGTCGACCGACCAACCGCAAAGCGCGAAGAGACGCAAAGAAGCTGCAAAGAGGGCGACGCACGGTGATCACACACTACCCTGCCAACGCAACTCGATCCACCCACCGTCAACACCACCACCATCACCACCGCCGCACACCCACCTCTCACGACCACAACCACAATCACATCACTGCAGCAATGCCGGCAAAGGGTGAGCAACCAAGACGACTCCGCAGTCGACCCGTCGCACCACGGCCCTGACCCTGACCCGCCTCGCCTCGCCTCGCCTCGCCTCGCCTCGCCTCTCATCTCCGTCCCCCACGCCCTCCGGCACAGGAGGCAACGCCAAGAAAGAGTCTGGACGGGCAAAGAAGGCCGAGAACGAGTCCAAGAAGCAGGCCGAAGCCGCAGCAAAGGCAGAGGCCGCCGAGGCCGCCCAGTGGGAAAAGGGCGGCAAGGGCAAGTCGGCCGCCGACCTAAAGGCCGAAAAGGCTGCCGAGGCCGCCAGAAAGAAGGCCGAAAAGGCCGCCCTCGAGGCAGAGGACGAGGCCAACACGCCCAGCACCAACAAGGGATCCGGCAAAAAGGGGGCCAAGAAGCCCCCCGCCGTCAAGGGCGGCGCAGCGGGCCCGGGCATCGACGACGCCATCGCCAGCTTCACCGCAAGCAACCTCGACGACGCCCTCGACGCCATGACGCTCGTCAACGAGAAGAGCGACAGCGCATCGCGCGGCGCCGCCGCCGGCCAGATCGAGAGGCACCCAGAGAGGAGGTTCAAGGCCGCCTTCGAGGCCTACAAGGAGCGCGAGCTGCCCAGGATCAAGGAAGAGGTGCGTCACCCCCGTCGCCGGCGACAGAGGCTCGATCGTCGGCGCGACCCCAACGCGCGCGTGCTCACCTCTGACACACCCTCCTCCCTGCCTCCCTTGGACGTTTGCCCCGCCGCAGCACAAGGGACTGCGTCTGCAGCAGTACCACGATCTCCTGTACAAGCAGTTCCAGGTGCGTTTCGCGTCAGCCGGTGCCGTTTCTCGTTCGCGTCCCGGTCGAAGAGCGCGGTGCTGACGTCTCGCTCCTCCCCGCTCTGTCTCCCCTCTTGTGTCTCCGCCGCCTCGCAGAAACACCCGGACAACCCCTTCAACCAGCTCACGGTGTCGTACGACGCGTCCAAGGAGGAGAAGCTCGCAGCCCTCCAGTCCAAGCGCGACGCCACCGAAAAGCGACTCCGCGACTAGGCCGGCGCTCGGGGCGCCAACGCACGGGCATCCTCCTTCCATACCCTCGGACGAGGCCCTGGATCGCCTTGACTTGCCCTGCGTGGTTCCAAGGGGTTGTAGCTAGGTAGCTAGCCGGCCAACTGGACTCACCGTGCGATACGAGAGCAGCCGCGCCTCGACCGAAGCCGGGGCCGACCAGACTCTCGCGGCCAACTGGGGTGTCGCCTTGTCGCCGCCGCCTGTGGGGCGGAGTGTTGGAAGGTAACAGGTAACAATCACACGACGTGAAACACAGCGAGTCGCACGGGCAGCAGCGGCGACAGATGAACCATGCAAGAATCTCGTCCTCCGAGGTTGGCATTCTCTGACGAGCAGACGTCGACAAGGGAGCGGCAACGAGCGAAGGGGAGGTCCACGGGGGGCATAGGATGGTGGTGGGCATAATATGGCCGGTGAAGCATCTTGGCATGGCGGCCAGCCAGCGAGCGCGTCGAGGACGAGAGGGAGAGACGGGGGATGTGACCTAGCCCGCCCCAACTCGGCACGCCCCCAGGCTGGCAGGCAAGCCGCGCCGAACGCGCCCGTTTAGGCGGTCGGGGGCTTGGTGCCCTCCTCGAACATGAAGGTGAGCTTGCACTTGCCGCAGTACTGGCGGTTCTTGTGCCACGACATGAAGATGCCGGCGCCGCACTCGGGCGAGGGGCACTCGCGGCGAAGGCGCTTGACGTTGCCGTCGCCGTCAATCTTGTAGTACTTGAGGACGGCCATCTTGACCTTCTTGCGCTTGTGCTTGATCTTCTTGGGGGTGGTGTAGGTCTTCTTCTTCCTCTTCTTGGCACCACCACGCAGGCTGTCGGGCGAGGGAAAAGGGGAAGGGAGTGCCGGACGACACGGGTCAGCGAGGCGGGTCTCGTCGAAAAGAGGGGCAAGGAAGGCGACGAGACACGGCAGCACACCAGGGACACTCACCGAAGCACCAGGTGGAGGGTCGACTCCTTCTGGATGTTGTAGTCCGAAAGGGTGCGGCCGTCCTCGAGCTGCTTGCCGGCAAAGATCAGGCGCTGCTGGTCCGGGGGGATGCCCTCCTTGTCCTGGATCTTGGCCTTGACATTGTCGATCGTGTCCGAGGACTCGACCTCGAGGGTGATGGTCTTGCCCGTGAGGGTCTTGACAAAGATCTGCATCTTGAGTGCGGTTCTGCTAACCAGTGCGAAGTGGCGTCCTCTGCAGACAGGGGGGCGAGAGCGGCAGGCAGAGGGCGTCGCAAGAGGGTCAGATTCCGCACGTGGTCCTTGCCGCTACGACGGCGGTCCGGCGCATGCATCCGCAGCAGTCCGACGTCGACGCCATCGACACAACAACGGCGACGACGACGTGCGAAAGATGCCGGATGCGACGCTGCGACGAGCAAGGGGGTCGAAAACTCACTGCTGGGAACCGTGGAGAGAAGACGGAAAGAGCGAGGGAGCGCGCGCCCGTCTCAATTTGTAGTCTGGCCCTGACTCGCCGTCTCGCTGGCTGAAGGCTGGGCGGGCGGGTTGGCGGGGCGACGACGGGCGACTCTGGGACCTGAGCTCACGCCCCAGCCGACGAGCCGCGAAAATTTTCAAACCTGCATTTTCTGCTCTGCCTTCGGAACCGCGGGCGGTCCAGACTCTGTCCAGACCGCACGAGGAATCGGGATCGGGAAAGGGGAATGCGGACGGTCGGACGGACGAGCGGGCGGTCCGTGCCTGTCATCATCATCGAGCGCGGAAGCGGCGCGGCGGTTTGGGCGGGGCCAAGGCCAAGGGCCAAGGGCCAGCAAGCAGGGCTGCATGCCAGCTGCGCCATCTTTCGTCCTCCACCGCCACCCCACCGTGTCACACACACCGGCACCTTTCCCTCGCTCCCTCCTCTCCCTAGGACATCCTCCAGCTCGCCCGCACCGACCCCTCAACGCGCAGTCGCCGGCTTCCCCGAATATCTGCTGGAGATAGAGAGTGACTGCCGCCGCATCGAGCCGATCCCTCTCGCCGCCAACGACTCGCACCTCCGCAGCGCGCCGCTCGCCCGCCATGTCGTGGTTCTCGAACCAGTGGAACAAGTTCAACAGCACGCTCAACGGCGATGGTGCCAGGGGAGCCGATGGAGGACAGTCTTCCGGCGTCATCCGAAGGGTCGAGGTCGTCTGGGGCCGAGAGCGGTGAGTGTCCGCCGGCCGGCGCCTGGTCTCGCAGCCGCAGCTGCGGCATACAGGCAGGGTTACATGCTGAAGCTCGCCGTCGCCCCTTGCCCCAACCTCCACCGCCTTGCAACCCTTCTGTCGCCGTAACCCTCAGCATGCAGATCGTGCTGCCCAAGTTGACGACGCCCGTGACGCTCGGCCACCTCAAGCAGGAGATCTCGTCCATCACCTCGATCCCCTACGAGCAGGTCAAGCTGATCCACTCGGGCCTCATCCTCAAGGACGACCGCTCGGCGCTGGCGGCCTACGGCATCCGCGAAGGGTCGCGCCTGATCCTGGTCGGGACCGCGGGCGGAGCTCGCTCCGAGGGCGACAAGGTCGGCGCCAAGGCCCCCGCCCTCGGACCGCTCAGCGTCGGAGAGCAAAAGGCGCGCGCAAAGAAGCAAAAGGAGGCCGACACCAGCGAGGAGGGCCTCATGGCGCGCATCGACGAGGCGCTGGCCGAGTCCAGGACCAACCTCTTCCCCGAGGTCGAGCTGTTCGAGCGCAGCGTCAAGGCGTTGCCGGCTAGCGTGGAGGGCGCGGACGGTTCCCCCGCGCCGATACCGGATGCGGCGGCAGAGGCGGCGGCGCCAGGAGCTACGCCGACGTCGCACGGCGCCGACGCCGGAGCGACAAACGAAGGCGGATCGGCGAAGCTGATGACGCCGGCCGAGATCGCCAACTCGCACCGCAAGACGTCCGAGATGCTGCTGCGCCAGCTGCTCGCGCTCGACGGCGTCCAGGTCAACAGCGACACGACGAGAGCGGCGAGGAAGCAGGGCGTGCGCGACGTCCAGAGCCACCTCGACCGACTCGACGCGGCATGGAGCGAAGCAAAGGCCAAGGGCGTCAGGCCGCCAGCGTGATACCCCCGCAGTCGTCGTCGTCGTCGTCGTCGTCGTCGTCGTCGCGAACCCTTTGTACGGCGAGCGGCGGTTTGCGTTGAAGCATTCATAGAGCAGCGATACTTCAGCCTGTGTGGTGTCGCCTCGATTCTGCCGTGCCTTTCTCTGCGCTGATCCGTCAGAGGTAAGGCCTCGTTCCTGGCCTCGGGGCGGCTGCGAAGGGCGTGTAAGGACGCCATGCCGATGGAGGGGCCTCGTCCGTTTGTCCGTGCCGTTGGACAACAGACCATATAGGCTCCGACGCAAGCAATCGACGGCCGTGATGGAGGACATGGTTGAGAGGCAGAAAGAGGCAATAGCACCTACCGCCGAGCAGCGGCCGATGCCTTGTGCCTCTTCCTGCCTTGGTCCTGGGCTTTTCGACCCCATCCTACCAGTCCCAGAGCCGCCACGAGGCTGCCAGCTTACGAGCGGGGCTGTGTCGGTGAAGATGTGGCGAGAGCACAGGGAACGTCAGCCAACGTGCGTCAGTAATCTGTTTCCGCCCCGGGTGGCGACGGGGATGCAGTACGCCGTACGCCGAGTGGGGAGCCCGCAGAACGAAGCGGCACGGGGATGAGCTCGGCCAGAAACGCTCCCAGCTGCCTGAAACGAGGGCGATATGAAGTGCCCACTCGACGAGCGCGATAGACCTGCTTGCCTCACCGGAGAGATGGCGATGGCGATGGCGATGGCGGTGGCGATGGCGGCGTTCTTCGCCCCGACTTGCGGTCTTTGTAGGAAGGGTGTGGGACGCCGCGATCGAGGACGCCATCGAGGGACCCGTCGCACCTCTGCTTGAAGGCTTGCGCCCTTCGATGCCTGCCAGCTCGCCAGAGATAAAGGCGGCCGCAAATGCCAGCTACGGGGAATCGCCTGTCCGCCCCTCGGCACTCGTCTTGGCTGTTCGTCCCTCTCACCGTCGTTTATCCTTGACGCTCTTTCCAAGCCCCTCATCATCGAGCATAGTCCGGATGATGTCCTCCTTCCTGCCGGTCAGGATGGCCTGCATCGCCGCCTTCGTCCTCGCGTTCTCGAGCGCCGCCGAGGCGCTTCCTCTACCTCGCCGTGTCGATACCAGCGACATCCTGGCGGCGGGGAGCCCGTTCTGTGAGTCCAACCCCTCCGTCCAGCAGAGCATCCCCGCCCGTGCTGACTCGGGTCTGCCATGCTGGCCGTGTTTGTACATCCGCAGCGGTCGCTTTGGCCTCCGGCAACACCGTTCTGGTCAAGCGGCGTGGCGATGGCGCTGGCGCTGGCGATGATGCTGCCTGGGACGCCAATGAGCTCAGCTTTGCCAAGCGGGGTATCAGCTTCAGCTGGCTCGGAGAGCTGCTTGGCGGGATGTGCAGCTCCGGTTGCGCCAAGGTCGCCAAGGCCAGCGGCGCGAACAGAGTCGCCGACACCACTGAGGAGCGATTCTGGCGTGTGCCGCCGCCGATGGACACGCTAGACCCCTTCTACCCTCCCGCTCGTGGCAACCCTTACGGGTACAGGCCCGGTGGCGCCCCCATCGACCCGCCCAGCCGGAGGCCGAGTCTGCTTTCGTCACCGAGGGCAGCTTGATGAGTGCTGTGGCCCGTCCAGCCCAGCGGGCATCTCGAAGAGCAACGAATGGTCCGTCGCGATCGCGCTGCCCCCGTGGCCTGAGGGAGGAAGGAGTGTGCCTTTGGCGGCAAAGGCCTCTCGACTTGCCTCAGCTTTCAAGCCTATCCCTGCACGAAGCCAACTGCCTGCATCCCTTGCTGGCTGGCCGCTTGTGCGGACAAAGAGTCAGCGAGTTGATAGATGAGGAGAGAAAGAAAGCGGCGCGAGGAGGCGGCGCGGGAGAGCGACGCGCCGGAGAGGCCAGGCACGCCAGCACTCGGAGCCGAAAGTCGACCCGCCCAAGACATCGCTGGACGCAAGAATTTCAGGTTTTGCTGCAGCAAACACACTTTTAAGGTGATTTCCTGCTTAGTCCATGCGTCTGCCCATCACTGAGAACCAGACCTAGCAGATGATCAAGGTCAAATACAAATAGTCTTTCACAGGGCAGATGTGGAGATTTGTTGGGCAAAGTGTCAAAAACGCTCGGAAACCATCGGAAATCGACATTTTGCCCACACAAACTGCCTTCCAGGGCTCCGATCAGGCTGCTGCAAGCATCATTGCAAGCCTGAGGACCAGGACTAGCAGATGGGCAAGGTTGCAGAGTCTTTCACAGGGCAGGTGTGGAGATTTGTCGGGCAAAGTGCTGAAAACGCTCGGAAACCGTTGGAAATCGACATTTTGCCCACACAAACTGCCTTCCAGGGCTCTGATCAGGCTGCTGCAAGCATCATTGCAAGCCTGAGGACCAGGACTAGCAGATGGGCAAGGTTGCAGAGTCTTTCACTGGGCAGATGTGGACTTTTGTACGGTGCGTTCACATAGGGTTGACACTGTTTGCTTGAGTGAGCAGGGATGCAGCATTAGAGGTGGCAGCAATGCAGGAGGAGGAGAAGCCTGTTGAGCCGGACTCGAGGAAAGGATGGATTGCCAGCAACACGCGCCGAGTAGTCTGAGTTGAAGCGAGCAGCGGCGCAGGACCTCTGGCGCTCGCGAAGTGCAGGGAGGTGGTGCCGGATAGGACGATGTGAGATGCCATGGAGTGGCATGCCTGGGGTCCTGGAATGGAGGTGCCATTTCGTGTGATGTCGCCGAGAATGGCCGGCGCCTCGTGCGTGGTCGCGCGGCTATCGAACACGATGAAGGCCGCTGAAGCGCCTGGGGATGGGCAGTCGAAGGCATGGTGATGCTGGAGAGAGGGCGGCAAGGGAGAGCATGCACTCGCGGCCTGCACAGCTGCGCCGGGACGGATCGTCGCACCGCCGCCGCCGCCGAGCCGGAATCGCAACTGCCACGGGCACAGCACACACACACCGGCGTGCACACAGCGACAGGACCTGAATGAAGGAGGAAAGATGCTCGGATTACGCTGGTCGGCCCAGCAGCGGGACAGACAGCAGAGAGCAACGGCGGACTCGCAGTCGGCAGCGACTCGCGCCGACCGCGGCGCCACGCCCCGAGACCTCCCCCGGTCGCTCCAGGAGCGTTTTCAGCGCACGGAAACGGAAAGAACCGGCCGAGACGCTTAGTCGAAAAGACCGAATCCCATGTCGTCGTCCTGCGGATACGGGGATCGGAATGTACGTCAAGGAAGCAAGAGGTCAGTAAGGGATGACCGAGGCATGGTCGGGTCGATATCAGGTGGCGGAGCGGTAGCGCGGCGCGTTGGGAAAAAAGCCCGGCGCGTGCTGCTCATCGCCTCCACATCCGGCCCCCTCGACGATGCCCGCACCCTCGACAGTGTCGATGACGAGGACGACGACGACATGCGATGGAGCGACGATCGGCATCGAAGGATACGTTGCGAGCGGAGAGTGCTCGATGACGGGGGTGGGAAAGCGGGCGACACTCACGGACTCCTCCTTCTCCTCCTCCTTCTTCTCCTCCTTCTTCTCCTCGGCGGCACCACCGGCGGCGGCAGCAGCGCCACCAGCGGCAGCGGCGGGGGCAGCACCGCCGGCGGGGACGGAGGCGAGCTTCTCCTGGCCCTCGGCAATGAGCTGGTTAATGTCCTTGCCCTGGAGCTCGGAGATGAGCTTGTCGAGGCGCTCAGAGTCGGCCTCGATGCCGACAGTCTCGAGGAGAGACTTGATATCGGCGGCCGAGGGCGACTCCTTGCCGCCGAGAGTGAGGAGGAGGTAGGCTGCGATGTGCTTCATTTTGATGTCTTGATAAGGGGGGAGGTGGGAAATACCGGCCAGAAATCCGCGTGAGCTTTGATCCGTAAAGGAAGACTTGTGGACTGCAGAGCGGGCAGACAGGGCCGAGAGCCAGCGATGGTCAGAGACGAGGTCCCAAAGCGATGCTCCTCTGCAATGTCGTCCGCTCCGACCGGCCTTCGCGAAAGGCTGACCCAGCTCCATCGAGCGATGGCAACGGGAGCTCCTGATTGCGCCGCCGGCCAGCCATCGTCGATGCCGTCCACCGCGCAACAAAGCAGCCGTCCGCTACGCCAGCGCGGCGCCTCTTGCTGCCGGCGTCGGCCAGAGGTCCTCGTCGACTCACCAAGGTACTTTTGATGAACGGTTGTGGTCGGGAGGCAGACGGATGCCGCATCGGAATCTCGCAAAGTCTGGCGTGCGCGAGCCTCGGAGCGCGGGGGGCACACGCGGTGTTGCGGGCCAGACGCCTTTCTTCCGGAGCCGGGACATTTTGAAAATTCCCACGCGAATTCTTCGCACCACGCGTGGGCTCAGCGCAGCCACTCGGTCTACTTCTCGGGTGTTCCGTTTTCGGCAGCGAGCCTTGTACGGCGGCCAGCGCAAAGACTGAAGCCCATATTCCAGGCAGCGCCGCTCGCCCGCCCGCCAGCCAGCCAGGCCGAGCCAAACAGAAGCAGGTGGGCCCAGAGCCAGCCCAGCTCAGACAGAGTCCAGCCAAGCCCAGCGCAGCGCAACCCGGCAGCGAGCGAGCGACGCAGCCAGCCAGCCTGCCAGCCAGCCAAGTCGGCCCCAGAGCGAGCGTTGGTTGAAGCCAGCCGTCACGCCCTCGTCACCTCCTTCTCCCCTCACCATCAAGATTGCCCAAAATGTGAGTAGGGTACCCATGGCCGACCGCGCATTCGAGCGCACTCGACTCGACGACGACGGCGACGACGGCGACACCACTCCGGCCGCATCTCGACCGCCATCGCATCCGCAGCGCACCGTCTGGGCAGCGCCCGTCATACCTAGTCAGAGAGTGACGCATCGATGGACCAACGACTCCGACCTGGACGAGCATCGGCCGCGACAACGACAATCACTTCTGCGACCCGGCCAAACAGCGGTCGACCCGCCGACCTGTGCCGCCCTGTGCCGCAGCTACGGCTCATGATGCCACAGACCGACGACAGACCTGAGGACGGCTTCCGACACCCCCCGACGACGACGTCTCAGAGGCTTAGGAGGGATCGATGAGAACGGAGATGAAGGATTCGAGGCAGTGAGGAGATGGGATGTCGGCAGCCATCGCGATGGACATACGAAGGGACGGACGCCAGGAAGATTGGCCTTTCTGCGCCGCCCTCCGATCAGGTCGACATGCGACCCATTCTCCCCCCTTCTCTACCGCTGCCCGTACCCACCCGACTCCGACAGACAGATCGACCTACGACACTCTCTGACGATAGGCGCCCTGCTCTGCGCTGCGATGCGATGCTTCGAGATGCTGGCGGTGTCGCTTCACCCGGTCGCCGGACCCTCCGTCGAAGACACACGAGCCCGAGACTAATCTCCTCGCGCGTCCGTTCCGCACCACCCCACCGCTGCAGGGATGACTACGACGCCGCCGCCGCCGCTGAGCTCAAGAGGAAGCGAACTTTCCGCAAGTTCTCGTACCGTGGCATCGAGCTCGATGCCCTGCTCGACATGAGCAACGAGGACTTCATGAGCCTCGTCCACGCTCGTGCCCGCAGGAAGTTCCAGAGGGGCCTCAAGCGCAAGCCCATGGGCCTCATCAAGAAGCTCCGCAAGGCCAAGTCGGAGGCCGCTCCCAACGAGAAGCCCGCCACCGTCAAGACCCACCTGCGTGACATGATCGTCGTCCCCGAGATGATCGTGAGTAGGCGCCGAGAGGCTGGCCGTGACCCTAGCACCCTGCCTTGCCGCGGCGGCCCTGCTGACCTCGCCCTCGACGCTGTTTGCACCTCCTTGCCCTCTCTCCCTGCGCAGGGCTCCGTCGTCGGCATCTACAACGGTCGCTACTTTGTCAACACCGAGATCAAGCCCGAGATGCTCGGCCACTACCTCGGCGAGTTCTCGATGACCTACATCCCCACCCGCCACGGCGCCAAGGGCAAGGGTGCCACCGTCGACCGCTTCCTGCCCATCAGGTAAACGGCCGGCCGGCCACGTTGCCCCGCTTTCTGCCACGCCCTCTCCCTCTTGCACTCGTCGCGCGCCCAACTGTACAATTCTCATCGCATCGCCGGGCCGCCCACCCACACAGCGACACCCCCGAGCGCATGTACCCGGCTCCACCATGCCACTACTGCCACTCTCATCCTCTTCTTGACACCGCTGCGCGCGCGACTCGCGCGCGCGTGCGAGGTCGACCAAAACCTCGATGGGGGGCAAGCCTCTCTGCGCGACCCTGCTCCAGGGCGTCGCGGCGGGGCCCATTCCCAGGCATCGGCTTCCCACAAGCAGCGAAGCAATGCCACAAAAACCAAGCCACGATATGACCAGACCCTCGCCACGCCGCTGCCGCTTGCTTGCTTGCTTGCTTGCCTGCCCGATGGATAGCGAGGCAGCCGAAGGGGCAGTCCGTGCGTTCGTGCGTGCCAGACGGGGCGTCGTCGAGCGAGCGAGAGTGAGAGAGAGACAGACACAGAGACCGAGACAGAAAGAGGGGTCGAGGGAGGGAGCGCGCGACGTGTGGGCCGACGGGCCACCATGTGGACTCAGCACGCGGGAGCGCCAGGGTCACCGTGCAACCTCAAGCTGGCTGAGTTCCTCGCCTCACCGGGTCGGCCAGCCGGCTGTGCCGTGTGCCGCCGTGGTGACTGCTGACCGAGGTGGCCTTTGGCCTTGGTGCGACAAGGTCGAGTGGCGGGCCCGTGGGCCATACTGCGCGTCCTCATAGGTGCTGAAAGTCCAGCCTCGCGCACATGCTCTCACCCTACCTAGCCCACACCACCGCTCGCCACCGTGGCCATGCCTCGCCTGGTCGAGGCGACGGCTCAGCTCAGCTCAGCGCAGCAGGCGGCATCGCAGCGAAGCGATACCGGCAGCGTGACCCCCTTGCTCGGGGCGGAGGTCAGCTGGACGCCTTACCCAAGCCGGGAAGAAGGAGGCGGGGAGCGTGGGGGCGGCGGCAAGGGGGCGGCAAGGCGTCTGGCGCCCTCTCGTGCGAAACAGGCGGGCCTTTCGGGTGGAACCGCCGAGTGCCTGGGCGGCCAGGCTGCTGATGAGAGGTTAAACGGTGATTGGCCACGGCAATTCAAATCCCCCCCGTGCCCTCGCGGAGCGGCCGGGGGTAATACAGAGGGTTGTATTTGGGCAGCCTCCCCTCTGCTGATTTGAAATCTGCGACCGTCCGAACCGACCGACCGCCCGCCCGCCCGGTCGGTTCTTCTTGAAAGCGGGCCCTGCCTGGCCTACTGGCCTGGAGAAATTCGCTCTGGCGCGCGCCCGCCCGCCCGGCTGGCTCTTAGCAAGCAAGCAAGCAAGCAAACGGTCGGCGCCGAGCGGCTGGCTGGCTGGCTGCCTGGGAGGGAGATGGCCGCCCGCCCGCCTGCCGCTAGGCTGCTCGCGATCACACATAGCCACTCCCCTCGGCGCCGTCTCACATTCGTCGCCACCACCACCACCACCCTCCATCACCACCAAAACCCCTTCCTGGTCAGCGAGACCTCTTGTCAATATGGCCAACTTGTTCAACACCGCGCGAACCGCCTTCCGCGCCGCCGCCAACGGTACGGCCGCCTCGGTAGGTATCCTCGGTTCTTCTTGCCTCTTATCCAGCCGACTCGACTCGACCCGACCCAGCCAGGCTCGGTCTAGCTCCATCTCGACTTCGCCGCGCTCGACCCGACTCGACTCCGGCTTCCTTGAGCGACAATGACGGGCTTCCTCCGCGCATATCGACCGCTTCGCACGATGCTTGCTCGCCGGCCCTGTCCCCTGGCTTGCACGCCGTTCAGGTCCAAACCGGCAGAGATGCCAGTCTCGACCCACGCCTGCCGGAGTGATGTCGGCAAACGCCACCCCACGCAACGCCGGGGACAGCGTATCTTGCGAGACGCCACGCGTGTACACCTGCCGCTGTTGGAGCGCATGCTGGAGTATGGGCCGGTCCAGTCCATGCTTCACCATCGAGCGAGCTTCTTGGACCAGCGGTCAGCGTGGCCACTCGACATGGCCGCATGCCTGCCCTCTGGTGCGCCGGACGACGCCGGCTCGACTTCCGCACATGCACACGCTGTCGGGTTGAACCGCTGGCTATGGGACTGCGGCCACGGGGCGGACTGTCGCCGCCGGGTCATAGGCTTCGAACATGCGCCACCTCCCCCACAGTCGCAACCAAGGGCACCACTCTGACCCTTATCCTTCCTCCTCCCTCTCCACCGACTCCGCTCGACAACCACAGGTCCGCCAGGCTTCCACCCAGGCTGGCTCGAACGCGTCGCAGGTGAGTTACAGCAGACGGTCGCCCACTGCGTTGCCACCCGCCGGCTCCTCATGACTTTGGCCATCAGCGCTGACGCTCCTCGTCCCCATCCTTGCCGCCCTGCCCCGCGCCACTCGCAGTCGATGTTCGCCTCGCGCACGTCGGCCGTCGCCGCCACCGCCGTTGCCATCGGCTCCGTCGCCTGGTACAACCAGGTTTACGGCACGCTGCCCTTTGTCGACAGCGCGTCGGCCAACATGATCGACGAGGGCCTGCACCCGCCCAAGTACCCCTGGAGCCACTCGGGCCCCTTTGAGACCTTTGACCACCAGAGGTGAGTCTCGCCGCGGTCTGTCCGACACGTGCATCGCTGCCGCGAACGCACGCTGATTTCAGCCCTATGCCTTGCCTCCTTGCCCGCCCGCACCGTTTCTCTTCCTCTGCGACAGCATCCGCCGCGGTTACCAGGTCTACCGCGAGGTCTGCTCGTCTTGCCACTCCCTCGACCGCATCGCCTGGCGCAACCTGGTCGGCCAGTCGCACACGGTCGACGAGGTCAAGGCCATGGCCGAGGAGGTCGAGTACGAGGACGGCCCCGACGACGAGGGCGCCATGTTCCAGCGCCCCGGCAAGCTGGCCGACTACATGCCCAAGCCGTACGCCAACGACGAGGCGGCGCGTGCCGGCAACGCCGGTGCTCTGCCCCCGGACCTCAGCCTGATGGTCAAGGCGCGACACGGAGGCGCCGACTACATCTTCGCGCTGCTGACGGGCTACACTGACCCGCCGCCGGGCGTCAAGGTGCAGGAGGGCCTCAACTACAACTCGTACTTCCCCGGCACTCAGATCGCCATGGCGCGCGTGCTCTATGACGGTCTGGTCGACTACGAGGACGGCACCCCTGCAACGACGTCGCAGATGGCCAAGGACGTCGTCACCTTCCTCAGCTTCTGCGCCGAGCCCGAGCACGACGACCGGAAGCGCATGGGCATGCAGACCCTCATTATCCTCAGCAGCCTGACGGCGCTCTCGCTCTGGGTCAAGCGCTTCAAGTGGGCCTCGATCAAGAGCCGAAAGCTCGTCTACGACCCCCCAGCAAGCCACTGAGCGCGCACCCTTAGAAACTACCACCCTCCCGGTCTCGACGCCCGTGGATGGCGGCCGAGGACGGTCGAGGGCGAGGTTCGCTCGAGGGCGACGCCCGCTCGGGCTGCTTGATGCTTGATAGTTGGGTAGGCCCTCGTCCCTCTCTTTCTCTGCCGACCTGTGTCTAAAGCGAGCGATATCGTTGTCCCCGGACGCAATGCAAACACAAACCCACCAGATTCTGCAGAAATCCCAGGTCCCCACAGCGACGCCGTGTGGAAGCTGGACAAAAGGGGACAGGGCACGGCCAAAAAGCGACAGCCAGAAGGTTATTCGAAGATGCGGTTTCTTCGGCTTCGCTTCACGTGCGGGCGCTGCTGGCGCGTGGCAGCGGCGGCGGCCTTTGTGTTGGTCTCGGTCGGTCAGTCGGCCTGCTGAGGGGTTGCAGGCCGGTGCGTGTGTGTCTTTTTTTCCCCTCGTCAGTCTCTCCCCTGCCCCTCTCTCCTTGGGCAATCTCGACTCGTCTCTTCCTTTCTCCGCCATCCTACGCTGCTTAGCCATCCTCCTTCGAGCGCGGGCTAAAGCAAGCTCTCCATAGACCGGCACCACACCAGATTCGGCACATACCCGCCGCCGCCACCGCAGCCGCAGCCGCCACATACCCATCTGCTCTTCAACGCATCCTCGCTCAGACTCGCCTGCTTTATTTCCGTCATCACTTCACGCACCTTTCAAGCCTGCATACCTATCTCATCTCTACCTGGACCGCTCTGATCATCGCCTCTGCGTTCAACAGGAGCGCGGAAATAGGCCGAGGACCCCCTGCGGCCACCGAGGGGCATGGCATCCCTCGCCTCATACCCTCACGACGTGGCTGCAAGCCCGTGCTCTCCGCAATCCTACTCTACCTTGTCTCCCGCCAGCCGTCTTCGCGCCGCCGCAGCAGCAGGGGCGAGGGCCAACCCGGAAGAGAAGCCGCTGCCGGGCAACACGTCGCTCAACCACAACTACCGCTCGCCCTCGCGATCGCCCTCGACCAGGATCCTGGCCGGCAGCCCCGGTACGCCCACCCGCCGCGCGGCTACGCGGATCAGGGAGGCCGTCAGCCTCGAAGATCTCCGAGAGGACGAACAGCGTGCTCCCTCGTCTCGGCCCAGCGCTTCCGCCCCACGACCCCTGTTTATGCCGACACCCCGTCGAGGTGCGACCAAGCCGACGCCCTACCCTTCCCTCGCACACATCCCCGAGCCCAGCCTGGCGCCTCCCCTCGCAGATCTAAGTGCCGGCCAGACCAGCATGGAGCGCTACACCCACTCTCCTACCAAGCCGTTCGCCTCGAGCCAGGCCGCTAACGCCGAGCAAGCGCAGGCGCCGCCGGGCGAAGGCTTCAGCCCAGCCAAGAGATCGCTCCGCTCGTCTGCCTCGGCCGCCAGGCCAACCAGAGATGCAGGCCTCGAGAATGCCCCGCAACGGACGCTCCGCTCGACGGCCAGCAGGGCGCACATGGCAGCGGCGTCGACGGCGATGACCTCGCTTGCCCCTGGCACGCCCGCTTCGCACGCATCGATGCGGGCCAGCACGGTCGCGGCCTCGTCTTTTGAGCGCGCCGAGGATCTGCAAAGCGGACGAGCATCGCCCGAACGGCAAAGCAGCTCAGTCAGCAAGCCTAGGGCCAAGGTGACTGAAGGCGTCGGATCGAGGCTGCGCTCGGTCAACAAGCCAAGCAACCAGCGGTCCACGATCGCCTCGTCGACGGCCTCTCCCGAGAAGCGCGGCCTCGGGATCAGCATGGGGCTAGTCGGCTCGCAGCATCCAGAGAGGCACCGTGCAAGGGACGGGCCGCTATCGCCGGCGAGCTTCGACCTCGACGAGGAGCTCGCAGATAGCTCGTTCGTGTACGCCGATCCAGAGGATCCCGACGGCGAATCGCTGGGCCTGTCCAACAACCCTCGGGATGGCAGCGCCGACGAGAGGCACGAGAGCGTCATGGTCCACGTCCGGTGAGTGTAGGCCGGCCAACGCAACACGGCGCAGATCCGCCCGACCTAGACGCTGACCTTGCCTTGACACCACTTTCTGACTTCCTGCCCGTCCCCGACGACTCGCTCCCCCCAGCCTGCGACCACCGAAGCCCGGCGAAAAGTGCGCGTGGATCCCCAGCTCGGTCAACGGTTCTCTGTCGCTGGAGCCGACGCTGGCCTCGCAGCGGGTGCAGCAGGGCGCGGCGGGCCCTTTCAGCTTCGACGGCCTGCTGACCGGCAGCGCCAATCGGCCCGTCTACATCTCGGTGGCGCGGCCGCTGGTCCGCTCCGCGCTCGATGGCTACGATGCCGTCGTTTTCGCCTATGGCCAGACGGCGAGCGGCAAGACGTTCACGCTGAGCGGCGACGAGCGCGGCGAGGAGCAGGGCATCATCCCGCGCGCCGTGCGCGACATCTTCCGCGGCATCCGGCAGAGCTCGGCGCGGCGCGAGTATCTGCTGCGGGCGAGCTACCTCGAGATCTGGAACGAAAACGTCAAGGACCTGCTCGAGCCGACCAACGTGCCGCAGGTGCGCGACGACCGGCGCAAGGGGGGCAAGGGCACGTTCGTCCACCCGCTGCGCGAGGAGATTGTCACGTCGCCCGGCCAGGTGCGCGAGCTGCTGGCGCGCGGCCAGGCCAACCGCCACGTCGGCGCCACCGACTGGAACGAGCGTTCCAGCCGCTCGCACACCTGCTTCAAGGTGACGATCGAGAGCTGGGAGCGCGGTCCGGACTCGGCCGGTAGCGTCTTTGGCGATAGCGGCGGCGGCGGTGGCGGCGATGACAGCGCCTACCTGACGATGCCGGCCGCCGACGCGTCATCGAGGCTCGGGAGAAAGGTGCGCGTGAGCGAGCTGTGCCTGATCGACCTGGCGGGCTCCGAAAAGTACGTCTCGCAGGGCTCGGATCGCCGCGCCGAGGGGGCGCACATCAACAAGAGCCTCCTGACCCTGGGCAAGGTCATCTTTGCGCTGTCGGAGAAGACGGCGCGGGCCAACGCCAGCAGCGCCCACGTCCCCTACCGCGACTCGAAGCTAACGCGGATCCTGCAAAACAGCCTCAGCGGCAACGCGCGGGTGGCGGTGGTGTGCACCATCAACCCGAGCCCGTCGGCGGTCGACGAGAGCCTCAGCACGCTCAACTTTGCCAAGCGGGTCAAGAAGGTCAGCCTCCACGCGCGGCGCAACGAGATCGAGGGCGACGCGGCCGGGCTCGGCGGCGCCGAGGCGCAGGCGCTCATCATGCGCTACCGCGACGAGGCCATGGCGCTGCGCAAAAAGGTCGCCGAGCTGCAGAGCGGTGCGGCCACGCCGCGGATCGACGACGACCGGATGCGCCAGCTTCTGGACCGCCTCGACGCCATCGGCGGCCTAGTCGTCCGGGGTGGGGCGTCGACGGCGAAGACGACGGCAGTGACGGCGGTGAGGGCTGCGACGACAGCGACGACGATGATGACGGCAGCGGCGAGTTTGACGGTGCGCCCGGAGGCGAGCAAAGGACTGCTCGACCAGTCTCGCCGGTGCGCAGGGCGCGCCACAACCACCTTGCCTTTTCTGACCCGCCGCACGTGCTGCAGGAGAAGCTCTACAACGCCAACACGAGGATCGCGAGCCTGCAGCGCAAGCTTGCCTCGCGGCCGTCGCTGCCGGCGTCGTGCACCAGCGAGGCGGACAAGGACGCGCTCATCGGGCAGCTGCAGCAACAGATCCGCGAGCTCGAGATGGTGTGCGAGGCCCAGGCCGCCGATGCGCCGCCCAAGATCCGCGAAGACGTCGAGCGCGAGTGGCGCGACCGCACCGATGCGCTCGAGGAGCGGCTGCGCGAGCGCGAACGCTTCGTCGAGGAGATGAGCAAGGAGCTCGAGCGGCTGAGGCGAGTGAGTAGTGCCAGTCGCGCGTGCAGCAGCAGTGGCCAGGCCGGCCCCGCCTGGCCTGGTCTGGCTTCGACTCGATCCCCCCCGCGCGCTGCGTTCTGACCCAACCAACGTCCTGGCATCTCGTCCCCCCTCTGTCTGGATCGCGCTCGACCGCAGGCCAACAAGCAGCTCATCCGACTGGCGCACAACGAGACGGCGGCCATGGTCGCTCAGCTGCAGTCGCCGCACGCCCAGCCGGCGTCGCGCTCCAAGCTCCATCCTCCTCTGAACCAGCACCAGCACCAGCACCAGCGTCACCACCAGCAGCGCCTGGGCCAGGCCCGGCCCGTGTCGGTGCTGGGGGCGACCGAGATGGAGGCGTGGCGGGAAGCGTACGCCGCGTCGATGCCGATGGCCGCGTCTTCTGCGACGGCGAGCCCGGCCATGACGAGCGACTCGCGCTGCGCCACGCCCACGGCCGCCACACCGGGACCCAACCGGTACCTGCGAGCGCCCAACCGGTTCCGACCGCGGAGGTCGATCAGCCACGACGGCGGCCTGCTGCATGCGGGCCTCCAGAGCGTCGAGCGCGAGCTTGGTCGCATCTAAGGTCGACCTGCGAACCTGCGACCTCCCGACTCGGCCTGGCCTAGCCTAGCCTGCTGCGACACACCCGAGGACTTGCCTGCTTGCTCCGTCTGCCTACCAGCCTGCCACGTAGTTTGCCTGCTTCGCCCTGGCAGATACCTAGCCTACCATATCACTCTGACTGACGCGCCCGCAGCGCAAGCAGTCGGCTGCCTATCGAATCAATCAGACGATGTCGTTGCCTGCTCCACCGCCGCCGCGGTCTGTTGTGGACCTCGGTGCTCGCGAGGGATCGCCTAGCTCTGCCATCCGAGAGGAGTGGGCTCGCGAGCGAGGTGAGTACGTCGCCGCCAAGACGGCCACGGCCGGTGCCGAAACCTTGCTTGGCACGACGCGGGGCCCGCGATCTGGCTAGCGATATCTCGCAGCAGCCACGAAGATGCGGTACCGACAGGTAGCGGCCTTGGCGATCGACGGACGGTGGTGGCGACGGCGGCGACGACGACGCCGAGGAACGACGATCGCCGTCTGTTCCGCAAGCTTCCGAAAGCGGGGGAGCGGGGGAGATGAGGTGAGATGAGATCAGACGACCTGGGTGTGTGAGCGGGCCGACGGGGATCGCCAAGAGCCAAGCCAGGCCAAGCCAAACAAGAGGCCAGATTGGCAGCCATGCGTGCGTACGAGCTCCTGCCTGCCGCAAACTACCGCTATCGCTGACTCGAGAGGTGGACGCGTGCGCCGACGGCGTGGTTCGGGGACGACGCATCGGTACCGATACCGTACCGGTACGGTACGCGGTACGGTCGGTAGGCCAGGCGGTGCTGGACGGATGTTTGGCCCACGCCCGCCAACCGAGGCGCAGCTTGCCCTCATGCAAGATAAGGAGGCAGGCAGGCCCGCAGACAGGCAGGCGAGCGAGCCAGCGAGCGAGATGGGACCAAGGGCCCGAGGGACGCGTTCTGATTGGTCGAGATTGGGCGAGCCCCTGGTCGCATGGCAGTCCGGCTCCACCTTGCTTGCTCGCTTGCTTATCGTCGCGGGTGGTCTCGAGCCTAGCCTGCTCAGCCTACTCTGTATGCTCATCCGGGTCGGTCCGCTGGGTGGGGTCAGCGAGCGATAAGCAAGCCAGCCCGGTGATGCCAGCCAGCGTCGGCTCACCCGCCTGGCCCGAAAGCTACCGGTAGCTTGGTCCTCTGCTGCCTCCCGTATAAGATGGCAAAGGAAGGTTGGATGGACGCCAAGCCCTCGCTAACCACGGCGCTTGGCCTTTCCCCATCGCTCGCCGTCGCCCGTCGTCGGTGGCCGCCAATTCGTGAACGAAACCATGAGCGAGGCGGTGACGACGAGCGACGGCAGCGGCGACGGCGACGGCGACGGCGACGGCGGCCATCGAAAATGGCGCGTTGTGATTGGTCGATAAAACCTGAAAAACGAAAATGGCCCGACCCACAGGCAGGCCGAAGCCCGTCGCCCCTCTGCTGGCTTGCCAGGCAGGCAGGCGGGCGGCGGCTGCGACGCTGGCTCGAGAGATAAGCAAGGACGGGCAGGCAGGCCGTTTCTGGATGCGGCGTCTGCCTGCCTGCATCTCGCCCTCGCCCCCCGCGCCGGTTGCTTTGTCCACTCTTGCTTTCCGCTTTGCACACAACGAACGAGTCAAGCTAGGGTTGGCCGGCCAGCATGCGATGGCAAGCAGACCAAAAACACAGGCAACGCATCGCATGGCGTGAAAGCCGGGCGATCGCTGGCTGTTTGCAAACGTACGGTACGGTGGAAGCCAGATGGCAGATCGAGCAAAAGGAACGTACGGCGAGGTTGAGCCAAGGCAGCGCCGAGGCAGACAGGCTAGGCTAGGCGGGCGGGCGTGCCGGCGGTTGGCGGTTGGCGGCTCACGGATGGACGGGCTGGAAACTGCACACGACGTCAAGGGCAGGCAGGCCAGCCGGGCGCGCCTGCCTTGTCGCCTTTGACACACAACCACGTCCGCCTGCACCCAGGCTCAGACAGACAGAGGCCCCACCCCGTCGTCCTGGTCGCCCTCGACGTCGTCGTCGTCCTCGTTGGCCGCTGCAAGTCCGCCCGCTCTGTGTTGGCTCGGTTGGTGGTTTGAAAACAGCACGCCGCACGCTTGCAGCCTGCCGGCCTGCCTGCCTGCCTGGCCTGCCTGGCATTCCGGATGGGCCGACGACTGCCCTTCCCCACCTTGGTCCCCTCCTCGCCTCCAATCCAGAGCCCGACTGTGGCCGGGGGGCAGTATCTGCCGCCGCCGCCGCCGCCGCCGACCAAGACCAAGACCACGGACGACGACCGACGACGAGTCAGCTTCTTGGCGGGCTGCCTGGCTGATACAAAACCATCACCCTGGCCAGCCTTGCTTCCGTTGGTCGCCCTCCTCAGCCCCCCGTCCATTCTTCTCACCACGACCACCGTCCGACCCCGCCGGCTCGTTCCTTCTCCCCCATCCGCACACGGCCAGTCCCTTGGCTCCGGCAAACTCCTTCCTCACCACCACCACCACCACCACCACCACCACTACCACCGCCGCCATCTTCTTTCGCGGTGCCTGCCTTTTTGACCTCGTAGCCACATTTCTGACGCCGCGAAGCTAGACAGGAAACCTTTGCCCGCCGCGAGCAAAGACTACCGCTCGCACGTCGCAGGCAGGCCGTAGCCACATCCACCACCGGCCCGACTCGGATCGAAACCTCGGCATCGCCGCCCGCCTCCTTGCTAGAGACGACGTCTTCGCCGCCCCACCTGCCACCATGGTCAACATCACCTACGGCATCCTCGACGCGCCCGACGGCACCGTCGCCGGCTCCGTCAACCAGGCGCCCGGCGGCACCGACATCATCGTCACCTACGGGCCCGGCCGCTCCCAGGTGGCCGCCTACAGCCCGGGCGACATCTCCTGGGTCCTCACCTCGTCGGCCCTCGTCTGGATCATGATCCCTGGCCTCGGCTACCTCTACTCGGGCCTCGCCCGCCGCAAGAACGCGCTCCACCTCCTCCTCCTCACCCTCGCCGCCCTCGCCGTCGTCAGCTTCCAGTGGTTCTTCTTTGGCTACTCGCTCGCCTTTAGCCAGACGTCGGGCACCTTTATCGGCAACATGCGCAACTTTGGCTTCATGAACGTCCTCCAGGACCCCATGCCGCAGACCAACAACAAGATCCCCGAGATCGTCTACGCCCTCTACCAGTGCATGTTTGCCAACCTGGTCCCCGCCATCGCCATCGGAGCCGCGTGCGAGCGCGGCCGCGTGTGGCCCTTCCTCGTCTTCACCTTTGTCTGGACAACGCTCGTGTACGACGTCATCGCCTGCTGGATCTGGAACCCCACCGGCTGGGCCTTCAAGTGGGGCGTCCTCGACTTTGCCGGCGGCGGACCGGTCGAGATCAACTCGGGAATCACGGGCCTCGTCATCTCCTACTACCTCGGCCCGCGCCACGGCTACGGCACCGAGCGCCTCCTCTTCAAGCCCCACAACGTGTCGCACATTGTGCTCGGCACCGTCTTCCTCTGGGTCGGGTGGCTCGGCTTCAACGGCGGCTCCACGTTCGCCGCCAACATCCGCGCCGCCATGGCCATGGCCACCACCAACCTCGCCGCCGCCTCGGGCGCCCTCACCTGGATGTTCCTCGACTTCCGCCTCGAGCGCAAGTGGTCGGTCGTCGGCTTCTGCACCGGCGCCATTGCCGGCCTCGTCGCCATCACGCCCGCCGCCGGCTTCGTCGGCATGCCCGCCGCCCTCCTCATCGGCGTCGTCTCGGCCGCCGTCTCCAACTTTGCCACCGTCCTCAAGGGCCCCATGCGCGTCGACGACGTCATGGATATTTTCTCGGTCCACGCCCTCGCCGGCTACGTCGGCACCCTCCTCACCGGCATCTTTGCCCAGGCCTCGGTCGCCAACAACGACGGCATCGCCGAGATCCCCGGCGGCTGGCTCGACGGCAACTGGATCCAGCTGCCCTACCAGATCGCCTGGTGCACCGCCGTCACGGCGTGGTGCGGCGGCATCACCTTCCTCATCATGTTTGTCCTCGACCACACGCCCTACATTGGGCCCTTCCGCGCCAGCGAGACGGGCGAGATCCTCGGCGTCGACGAGGACCAGATTGGCGAGTGGGCCTACGACTACGCCTACGTCAACCGCAGCATCGAGGAGGGCGACGTGCGGCCCAACCACGGCCTCTCGCTCAACATGAACGAAAAGGTCACGGACCTGCAGAAGCAGTCGTCGACGAGCTACTACCCGGACTCGTCGGCGTCGCAGGACGCCGCCGCAGCAGAGGCATCGTCGGCGGCCGCAGCGCCGTCCCAACAGCAGCAGCAGCAGCACCTGGCACCAACGCAGACGTCGACGCTCGAGACGGAAAACGCCTCATCGTATCCTCCGAGCAGCCGGCATCCCGCCGCCGAGGCCTCGACAGCCACCCAGGCATAGCTTCGGCCACCCCGCGATCCTCTTTTATCGGCCAACACGCGTCAACATCCCCCGCCTCCTCGATCCCCCCCTCGGCCCATGTACATACCCTCGCGGAGGAGCCGGATGCCGCCGGGCCGCTCGGCCGATCCGCTCTGCACCAGCAACGATCTCCTCTTCTCCCACTCTATCTTATCGACGAACCGGGCTCCCTGGCTTCTTCACATGTGTACGATTAATCATCACGTTCCACGACCCGCCACTGACCTGGCGGCCAGCTTATGAAAAACGACGCGGGGAGGGGGCCTCGCAGCGCAGCACGCGCCTGCTGGGGCCCGCCGACCCCCATCACCATCACGCATTCCTCTCTCGGTTCGACGTCCGGCATCGCGCGGGGTGCTATGCCAGCCTGGCCTTGACGTCTTCGGCTTTCGGGATCGAGCGCATGGCCCCGACCGTCTCGCAGGCGACGCTGGCGGCCATGCATGCCCAGGTGAGTACGCGGTTGACATGGTCGTCGGACTTTGCGGCGGCTGACGCTTGCTGGGTTGCGCTCTCGACGTCATCGCCGTCGGCGTTGCGTGCCGCCGACTCGGAGAGGTTGACGCCCATGAGGGCGGCGACGAGGTTGCCGGCGAACGTGTCGCCCGCTCCCGTCGTGTCGCGCACCTGCCTCGGCTTGGGCGAGGGCAGGCTGAAGAAGGTGCGCTGCGCGGGCGATGCGGCGGGGGCGACCTGGATGCGGGCCATGACGCCGCGCGAGCCGCGGGTGAGGACGATCCAGGCCGTGTGCTTGAGCGCCTCGAGGTCGGCGAGGGCATCGACGACGCGGCGGGAGCGCTCATCGGATCCCTGGACCAGGTCCGAGGGGACGGCATCGGCGCCGCGGGCGTCGAGGGCGTTTAGCAGCTCGGACCCCTCGCCCTCGTTGACGATGAGGACGTCGATGGCCGACCACGGGAAGCTGCGCAGCTCGTCGGGCGTCGGCATGGGGCTCGGGTTGAAGATGGACGTGATGCGGGGCGCCTGGCCGCCGCTCCGGGTCCTCTGGGCGTATTCGAGGAACGCGGTGGTGACGGCGAGGGGGATCTCGTTGTGCACGACGAGGTGGGTGATGAGCCTGGGGGCCGAGCTGAAGACCGTCTCTGGGTCCGACGTGCTCGACGACGTGGCGTAGTTTGCGCCCTTGAGGAGCACGATCGAGTTTTCGCCATCGGCGGCGATCTGGATAAAGGCGCGGCCGGTGGGCTGGTCCTTGAGCGTCTCGACGCCATCAATGTCGACGCCGCGGCAGGCGAGCTCGTCGAGGGGCCACGGGGCGTCGCTCCCGACGGCGCCCGAGAAGCGGACGGGTGCGCCGGCCAGAGCGATGGCGGCGCTCACGTTGGCGCCCTTGCCGCCGGGGCGCGACGTGAGGCCGGTCGACGAGAGGGTCTCTCCCGGCGCGACAATATGGGGCACGTCGAACGTCTCGTCGACATTGATGCTGCTCTTGACGAGGCAGAAGGGCGCGCTGTTGCTGCTGCTGCTACTGCTCGATGCCATGGCGGGATGAGATGGGGCTGGATCGGGTGAAAGCTCGAAGCTGGGTGGATGGTGAGATGGTCTTCGGCGTCGGAGAGCAGACGAGCGCGACGAGCAATAATGATGGTTTGAAGACGAGGGACAGAAGACGAGGGAGAGAAGTCGAGGGTCAGAAGACGAGGGTCAGAAGACTAGGGACAGAAGCGCTGCGAGGACGATCCCGGGCCAACCCAAATTCGCCGGCGGCCCACAGATCGGCTGCGAGATGCGCTCATCGGGTGGCAGCAGCCAGCTGCAGCGCCAAAGTAGGGCCGCGGCCGGAGTCTCGCCAGCCGCCAGTCAGGTCCAGCTCTCGGCTCCGAGGTGCTCAGCTCGAGCAAAGTGGAGCAAGCCGCCTTGGCCCCGCCCCGCGAGCTGCAAGCTCCTTCTCACCCCTCCATCATAGCCAGGCCTCCGCGCCTTTGCCCATCTCTTTGTTTCCTTCCCACCTCACCGATTGACGGCCATGGACACGCCACCGCAACATCTCATCTGACGCTCAAAACGATCGCGACGCTCAAAAGCATCCCGACGCCCAGAGGACCGCCGGACGCTGCTGACGTCGCCCACGCCGCACCATGGTGCCGCTGCAGAACCCCGCAGTCTCGGGCCTTTCGACCGTTCCCGCCTCTACCGCGAGCAGCTCCTCGCTCAACACCGCCGCAGCAGCACCCATCACGCAGACGCTCAGCTACCTACCTTACTTCACCGCAGGCCAGCTCGAGTCGCTGTACGCCAAGCAGCGCGGAAACAAGCTCGCAGAGTCGAAATGGCACTCTAACCGCAACATCGCAACCGGCTTCATCCAGGCCGTCGCCTCCAGGCTCGGGTTGTGAGCATCCCTTTTCCAGATCAAACCTCGAATGGTGACAAAGGCTGAAGATGCTGACTCTGAGCTGTCTCCCTGATCGATCGTATTCACCCACCACAGCCCCCAGCGCACTACGGCCACGGCGCAGCTCACCTACCAGCGCTTCCACCTCTTCTACCCGCCCAGCGACTTTGTCCTCCACGAGGTGGCGCTGGCCTCGCTCGTCCTGGCCGCCAAGCTCAACGACACGCCGAAAAAGGCTCGCGATATTCTGCTGGCCAGCTACGCCTTCCGCTTCCCCGAGCTCGTAAAGGGCGACGACGACCCAGCAGCCGGCCCCAGCAGCGGCGCATCGCTCTCCGCGGCCGCCGCTGTGGCCGGCACCAAGCGCAAGGCGCCGCCTTCGTCCCGTTCCGCCGACCCCGCATCGGCGCTGGCCTCGAC
The DNA here is from genome assembly GCF_000417875.1 of Pseudozyma flocculosa PF-1. Taxonomy (NCBI): domain Eukaryota; kingdom Fungi; phylum Basidiomycota; class Ustilaginomycetes; order Ustilaginales; family Ustilaginaceae; genus Pseudozyma; species Pseudozyma flocculosa. The sequence goes on from NW_006920871.1 coordinate 890,903, forward strand.
CAGCGCCATCGGCACCGTCTCTGAGACCGACATTGATCCCGCCGTTCTCGAGACGGATCGCAAGCGCATCATGGCGCTCGAAAAGCTGCTCCTCGAGAGCATCTGCTTCAACTTCCAGCTGTGCGCACCCTCGACGCTTGCCCTCGTCGTCAAGCTCTGCCGACGCTGGTCGCTGCCCAGGTGCCTGGCCAGGACCGCGTGGAGGGTGGCCGCCGACCTCTTCCGCACACCTGCACCGCTCCAGCACCCGCCCCACGTCATCGCCAGCGCCAGCGTGTATGCAGCTGCCCTGCTCGCGGTGCCTCCATCGTCGCCGGCGCAGCCGTCACCTGCACATCCACCCGCCCAGAATGGGGTCAGCCAGGATCCTCGAGTGATACCCGACAAGGCCCAGTCGCTCGAGGAGGCGGCTCGCGGCGTCGTGCAGCGTTTCAGCCGAGCCGCTTGGCCCCCCGTTGAGAGTGCGACAGCGACGGCGAGCACAGAAGAGACCGCTGCACCGCGTACGACAGAGCACAGCAGCTTGGAGAGGGAGCTCAAATGCCATGTCGAGGATGTCGAAGGTGAGTCTGAGTGGGCCGTCGACTGATGCGGATGCACGGAAGCAGCCTCTGACACGACAGCCCTCTCACCTCGCCGTCTTTGCCTGCACAGAGGCGATCCATGACCTACTGGACCTCTACCTCCAACAGACCAGCCTGCTTCCGTCTTCGCTGTTTGCGCCGTCTCGGAATCCCGCCCCTTCAGCCTCGTCAGCCACACCTTCGCCGCAGTCGCCTGCCGACCACCTGAGCGACCTGCTGAGCTCCTCGCCATCCTCGCCGTCCGACCTGACCGCATCCCTGGCAGCTGGCGGCGGCGGTCCTGGCGGTGCGGCAGGCCGCGGCGGGCGCAAGAAGCTGCGGCAGCACGAGTTTTCGCCGCCCCCACTCGCCCTCCTCGACTGGCTCAACACGTACCGATACAAGATGATCCGGTCCAAGGCGTCCAGGGCGGCGGCAGCAGCAGCAGCAGCAGCAGCAGCAGGAACGACGACGACGAAGCAGGCCAGCAGCGGCGGCGGCAGCAGCGGTGGCGGCGGCGGTGGGCCACAGACGCAGGCGGCCGCCAAGCAGGCACCTCCGGCTTCGGCCACGAGCAAGATGACGAGCGTGCTGACCGACCTCAAGATCTACCTGCGCCAGATTGAGTACGACCGGCAAAAGGCCGACGACGCCTACCTCTTGTCGCGCGGCTACGCAGCAGAGACCGTTTACCCGCCTTTGGCGCCGCCAGTTGCACCCTCCGGCACCACCGCCACCACCACCATGGGCGGCCCCGTCGCTGCGCCAAGTTCCGGCTACGGGGGATCCACGAGTGCCGGTAGCGCCGTACCAGTGCAGGCCGATGCGACGCCGCCCTTCTTGCAGGTCGTACTCAGACGAGTCGGCGATGCCACGGCCAACGCCGCCGCCGCCGCCGGAACCAGATTGGACGACGGGCAAGAGGCGACAGCGACGTCGACGGCGACGGCGACGAGATGGATGGAGAGGATCAAAAGGAGGAAGTACGTCGCTACCAACCGCATCTTGCCGCTCCCTGTCGCCGCTGGAAGCGTGGTCCAGCCTCCGCCGCCACAGCAGCTGCAGCTGCAGCAGCAGCAGGCGGTCACTCCGGTCGTGGAAGGTCTTATCACCCAGGCCACGCGCTACCTCTTCTAGCATCTCGAGTTGCGAGGAGAGAGAGAGGGCAGCGCCAGACACGCACAGCAGCCGCGCACACTCGACGCGCACGCCGGCCCAGCCCAGCCTCAGTCCCGGCTCGAGAGGACATCGACGATCAGAACAACCAATTCGACATTGCATCAACGCCAACGACAACAGCCCTCAGCAACCACAAAAGCATCGACGACGACAAACGACGACAAACGACGACGATTCGAGAAACGGCGAGGAAGGAGGGGCGTGAGACTGCCAAGGC
>NW_006920871.1:893209-904952 GCF_000417875.1 Pseudozyma flocculosa PF-1
GAGGTGGGGAGGGGGGGGGGGAAGTGTGGTCCTACATTCTTGTCCGTGCCCAAAACGGGAGCGCGCCAAAGCGGGGCGACGGATAATGTGTATTGTGGATGGCCTCGAACACCGAACCCCCCCGGAAAGGGGGAGACGGTATCCTCTCAATCTCTCCCGTTTTTCCCTCAACCATTCGTCCATCTACGCATCCTCGGGATGAGGTGCTGGACGACGTGATGAATAAACGGGATGGGGTGTTGCTTTCGTCGCGAAGGGGTGGGAAGGTGGAGAGGAAAGGGGCAGGGGCAGGGGGAAGGAAGGGGCGGCGGCGGAAGGGGAGACACGGGCATCGCACAGACGAGCAGACGGGTGATGGTGGCGGTGGTGTTACATTACCTCGAGGCGAAACTGGGGCGGGGGTAGGTCGGATTGTGCCTACTAGCCCGGACAGACGAGCGGTGAAGAGCGGTGGAGATGCTGGGATGCTGGATGGTGGCGACGGGGCTTGCTGACTTGCGGTGGCGGGATATACATGGGACGGCGGGTGGTTGGTGGGCAGAATAATACAGTGGTGTCGGATCGAGAGGCGGTGGACGGTCGGCGGGTGGGCGGTTAGGCAGGGTCGAGAGGCGCAGGCCGAGGCCAGGTCGGTGGATATCGATGGTAGGTGGTGATGGCAGACGCGTCGAAGGATGTCGGTACGGTGCTGACTGGCTCACTTGCGCCTGCTCTGCTGCATGCTCAGGATCTGAACCATGCGCACGAACAGGTTGATGAAGTCGAGCTCGAGGCCAATCGACTCGGCCTGTCAGAGGGGAGAGAGAGAGAGAGAGGCAAGACGCGGCGCGATGGTCAGCGACAGGCTCGACGGCAGGGAGGGCGCGGCAAAGCGCACGGCACGGGGCCAGCACTAGGACCGTCAACTCACCATCGGGTCGGGACGCATGGCGCCCATGCGGACCATCTGGGCGTGCTTGAGGACGCGCTGGGTGTCGTAGAGGACGAATGCGGAAAAGACGGCGAGGCCGCCGTAGAGCGACAGCGACTCGGTGACGGCGAGGGCGCGGAAGGCGGTGCGCGGCAGCACCATGGGCGCAAGCGACGACAGGGCCACGACGGCGACACCGGCGAGCAGCGGACCACCCATCCACAGGAACTTTTCCTCCTTGGCCGTGGCGCCGACGTAGCACAGGCTGCCGACGATGCCCGACGTGTACAGGGCGGCGCGGGCCAGGACGGCGGGGTTGAGGAAGAGGAGCGGGCTGAGGACGAGGGCCTGGGAGGCGTTGAAGGCGATCCACGAGGGCACCTTGAGCGGGTGGTCAGGGGCCAGCGAGGTGGCGCCAATCATGCTGCCAATCGAGAGGACCAGGCCACCGCCCAGCACGACCCACGGGTTGGCGGCCATGACGCGCGCCGAGACGCCGTAGCGGTGGAGACCGACGGCGATGAGACCCGTAAGGCTGAGGCCGCCGGCGAGATATTTGAAGGTGCTGTGCAGGTAGCCGGCGTCGGCCGGGTGGAGTGCCTCGCGCGTCTCACGGTTGAAGAAGAGGTTGGCGGCGAACGCGGTGCCACCGACGATGCCGAGCGAGGTGAGGGCACGCTGCCATCCGCCGGGCGCCGTGAAGCTGGTGGGAGCATCCGCCGAAGGAGCGGCGTGCGGAGCAGCGAAGGCCAGCCTGCCGCCGCCGCCGCCGCTTGCGTTGTCAACGCTACGGCGGAAGGGGCTGTTGCGGACGCCACGCACCTGCACCTGCTGCTGCTGCTGCGACAACGGCGCCGAGCGGGCGGGCGACTTTGGCGCGAGGCGCGTAAAGATGCTGCGCTGGATGGGCTGGGTGGAAAAGGAGCGGGTGGCGGCCGCCGTCGGGGACGACGAACAGCGCAGGCTGCGTGCAACCGACTGGAGTGAAGGCCGGAGGGACGCCATGGTGGGCAGCGAGTCGAACGACTTGATGTGGCGAGTGCGAGAGGCGGTTGGATGGGTGGTGGGAGAGGCCAAAGGTCCACGACGCCCGCGCCACTTCTTATAGTAGCCTGCCAAAGGGAAGGCAGGGCGGGTCGCGACCACGTCAGCGGTTGGCTGGGCCGCACAGAAGGAGGCCGGCCGGCTGGCTGGTTGGCGGGCAGGGAAGGCCCGGAGCGCGCGCATGGAAGGAAAAAGGTGGGCCAATCTGGATGACTGCGGTGGCCAATCAGGCTGCTGCGCCGTGAGCTCATCCGCCGCCGATCAGGGTTCGGCGGGTGGGTGGGGCCGGCTCGCCTTTCCTCTTCTCGGGCGAGTCCGAGCCAATGCGGAGCCGAGATCGGGCCACCCATATGCACCGAGAGGTCAGTGCGCGCCCAGGGCCCAGCCTCTCGATCAGCGACCGAGCGAGCGGGCGGGTTGGGCTGGCCGGCTGGCCTTGCTCGGGCCACAGGAAATTTCGCAGAAAAAGGCCCACAAAAAGCCAAGCCACCGCACAGCCTGCCCGCCTGCCCGCCTGCCAAAATTTTCGACGGGGCTGGCACACGGCAAAAAGAAGAAAAAAACCAGAAAGCAAGCAAGAAGGCTGGCCCGTTGCCACGGCTCCGTGCACGGCGAGAGAGACCAACACCCGCCCAAGGCAGGCCTGGAAGAAATCCAGGGCCTCTGGCAGACAGACGGCGACGACCGCGGCGGCGATGACCGACCGATGGAGCGAGCAAGAAAAATTTCCCTTTGGCCTCTTTTCTGCCTGCCTGCCTGCCTGTCTGTTGGCTCGTCACCGGTGGCCGTGCTGGGCGAGGTCAGGCCCAGGCGAGGCCAGGCAGACCCACGACGGGCGAGAAGAAAAAGCCAGGCTGGCTCGGCTCCCCCCCTCCCTCTCTACGCTTCACCCAAACCATCCCCCCCTTCCGCCTCGTCATCCTTCTTCCCCTCATCCTCACCCTCCTCCTGCGACCCGCCAACACTGCTCGAGACTATCTCTCTAGTCCCAGGCAGTCCTTCGCGCGCGCGCACATATATACAAACGAAAAAGAGATCCTGGGCCGCACATCAAGAGCCTATCCACCACCGCCCGGCACTCGGACCAGAAGAGGGGCGGCCAACGCAGCGCACCTCCATCAACTCGGCCCCGCGGCGCCGCTTACGACCAGATTCCACTGTAACGAGACCCTTGCCCTCATCCACATAGCCCAATATGGACGTGAGTAGTCTGATCTGATGGCACGGCCCACCCTGGCGCCGCTGCGTGGTTGAAATCGAATCGCCGGCTGAAGGCTGACAGAGTGATGCCCCTTCTCCTGGCCGACGTCGCCTTTCCCTCATCCCGACCGCCTCGCAGCCCTCTTTCGTTCAAGGGTTGCATCAGCTCTTGGCGCAGACCAACGTGCCGGACACGGCCGCCGTCAAGGCCGCCACCGACGCGCTGCAGAACCAGTACTACAAGAACCCCGCCTGCGTGCCGGCGCTCTTTGAGATCCTCGCCACCTCGCCCGACCAGGCCGTCCGCCAGCTGGCCGCCGTCGAGCTGCGAAAGCGCCTCGCCAAGAGCCAGAAGGTGTGGGCCAAGCAGACGGTCGAGGTGCGCAACGGCATCAAGGTCAAGCTCCTCGAGATTGTCACCAACGAGGCGACGTGAGTGTCCGCCCCTGAGTGGACGGGTCGCCAGCCTCGGGCTTTGTCGATCCTTCGTCCTCGCTCTGCGCGCCACCTCATCTGACACATCTGGCTCGTCCCGCAATACTCACTCCCCTCGTCTACGCCGATTCTCCGCCCTGCAGGCCCATCGTCCGGAATGCCATCGCCCGCGTCATTTCCGAGATTGCCAAGCGCGAGCTGCCGACGGGCACGTGGCCCGACCTGCTGCCCTTCCTCTTCAACGCCGCCGAGTCGTCCAACGCCAGCCACCGCCAGGTTTCGATCTTTGTCTTCTACACGGTCCTCGAGACGTTTGTCGACGGCGGCGACGTCCTCGAGCAGCAGCTGCCCCAGATCATGCAGCTGTTTGCCAAGAGCCTGCAGGACCCGGAGAGCATCGAGGTCCGCATCACGACGGTCCGCGCGCTCGGCAAGGTGGCCCAGAACCTCGACAACGACGCCTCGGCCGACCTGGTGGCGATGCAGTCGGCCGTGCCCCAGATGGTCGGCGTGCTCAACCAGTGCCTCGAGTCGAGCAACCAGGAGGGCGTCCGCCAGATCCTCGACGTCCTCGAGGAGATCTGCATGCTCGAGGTGCCCATCATCTCGAACCACATCGCCGAGCTCATTGACTTTTTCCTCGCCAACGGCGCCAACAAGGACCACGAGGAGGACCTCCGCCTCATGTGCCTCAACTCGCTCATCTGGACGTGCTCCTACAAGCGGTCCAAGGTGCAGAGCCTCGGCCTGGCCAAGCCCATGATCGCCCGGCTGATGCCCATCGCCGTCGAGGAGGACTCGGACGACGCCGACGAGGACTCGCCCTCGCGCCTCGCCCTCCGCGTCATCGACAGCCTCGCCACCGAGCTGCCGCCCAGCCACGTCTTCCCCGCCCTCCTCGAGCAGATGCAGACCTACATGAGCAACCCGGACCCGCACCACCGCAAGGCGGCCATGATGGCGTTCGGCGTCTCGGTCGAGGGCTGCTCCGAGTATATCCGCCCGCACATGAACGACCTCTGGCCGTTTGTCGAGGCCGGCCTCAAGGACCCGCACACCGTCGTCCGCAAGGCTGCCTGCGTCGCCCTCGGCTGCCTCTGCGAGATGCTCGAAGAGGAGTGCGCCGCCAAGCACGCGTCGCTGCTGCCCGTCATCATGGAGCTCGTCAACGACCCCGAGACGCAGCGCTCGGCGTGCACCGCCCTCGACTCGCTCCTCGAAGTCATGGGCAACGACATCTCCCAGTACCTGCCCGCCATCATGGAGCGCCTCGCCGGCCTCCTCGAGACGGCGCCGCTGCCCGTCAAGGCCACCGTCACGGGCGCCATCGGCTCCGCCGCCCACGCCTCCAAGGAGGGCTTCCTGCCCTACTTCCAGCAGACGATGCAGCGGATCCAGCCCTTCCTGTTGCTCAAGGAGGAGGGCGACGAGATGGACCTGCGCGGCATCACCACCGACACCGTCGGCACGTTCGCCGAGGCCGTCGGCAAGGAGGCCTTCCGCCCCTACTTCCAGGACCTCATGAAGCTCGCCTTTGAGGGCATGGAGCTCCAGAACCCACGCCTGCGCGAGTGCAGCTTCATCTTCTTTGCCGTCATGTCGCGCGTCTTTGGCGAGGAGTTCTCGCCCTTCCTGCCCCACGTCGTCCCCAAGCTCATCGAGAGCTGCCAGCAGTCGGAGCACGACCCCGTGCCCGGCGCCTCGGGCGACGGCACCATCAACGGCATCGGCATCCCCGGCGCCAGCACCGGCGGCGACGACGACGACGACGACGACGGATTTGTCGACATCGACGAGCTCAACGACGCCTTCCTCAACGTCAACTCGGCGGTGGCCATCGAGAAGGAGGTCGCCGCCGACTCGCTCGGCGAGATCTTTGCGCACACCAAGCAGGGCTTCCTGCCCTATGTCCAGCAGTCGGTCGAGCAGCTCGTCATCCTGCTCGAGCACTTCTACCAGGGCATCCGCAAGAGCTCCGTCTCGGCCCTCTTCACCTTCATCAACACCCTCAACGAGATGAGCAACCCGCAGGAGTGGCAGCCGGGCATCCAGGTCAAGGTGCCCCTCAACCCCGAGGTGCAGAAGCTCGTCAGCGCCGTCATCCCGGCGGTCATGGAGATGTGGGAGAGCGAAGACGACCGGTGAGTACGCGATCCTTGTGTGAAACCAAACGGCGGCGTCGGCGGCCCCCACGCCCTCCAGCCCGCCCCCTCCACCGGACATCCTCCTCCGGGCCCGTCCAGAAGGATGACACAACAACATCAACTCAGCTCACAATGATGTCCGCCATCAACGGACCGTGATCATAACGTGTTTCAACATCTCTGACCTCTCTACGCCACTCGCCGTTTGTCGTCTTCGGACGCGGCGAGGGCCGAGATGGGACGGGCATGGAGGACCGTGTGGAGGGGAGGTGGCCGCCGCTGCCGATGCCGTCGCCCATCGCCTGCGTCGCTGCCGCAGCTTTGCTGATCCCTTGCACTGTTCCCATCTCCCCGCCCCGCTCTCTGCCGCGCACCTAGCACCGCCGCCATCGAGATCTGCCAGTCGCTGGCCGAGTGCCTCAACAAGAACGGCCCGGCCATCATCGCTCCGGACCACCTCGACGTGGTGTGCACCTACACGATCATGATCCTCGAGAAGAAGAGCCCGCCGCAGCTCGATTCGGAGATCCCCGAGGAGGACAACGAGGAGGCGTCCGAGTACGAGTCGGTGCTCATCTCGGCCGCTTCGGACCTGGTGGGCGCCATGGCCAACGTGCTCGGCGACGACTTTGTCCAGCCGCTCAAGCAGTTCATGCCGCAGATCATGAAGTACTACACGCCCGGCCGTTCGGTGAGCGACCGCGCCACGGCGATCGGCTCGCTGGGCGAGATCATCACGGGCATGAAGCAGGCCATCACGCCCTTCACCCAGGACGTCCTGTCGCTGCTGTCGCGCGCCCTGTCGGACGAGGAGGCGTCGGTGCGCTCCAACGCCGTGTTTGCCTCGGGCGTCCTCATCGAGAACAGCGAGACGGACCTCAGCTCGCACTTCCCCGCGCTGCTGAGCGCCATCCGCCCCTTCTTTGACAAGGCCGACGGCGAGAGCGACGAGGTCAAGACGGCGCGCGACAACGCCTGCGGCTGCCTCGCCCGGATGATCATCAAGAACAACGACGCGCTGCCGCTCGACCAGGCGCTGCCCACCCTATTCTCCTCGCTCCCCCTGCAGAAGGACATGGCGGAGTGGACGCCCGTGCTGCACTGCATGATGAACCTGATCCAGGCCAACAACGCGGTCGCCACGCAGCACATTGACACGATCCTGCAGCTGTTTGCCCACGTCCTCGGCTCGGACGACAACAGCCTGGGCGGGTTGCTGCGCGGCCAGGTGTGCGGCTTCATCAGCCAGCTCAACTCGCAGATCCCCGACAAGGTCCAGGCCGCCGGCCTGCAGCAGTACCTCGTCTAGACGCGACGGTGCCCGCGCGCCCCGCCTTCCCCGGGCCGGCCGGCCAGCTGGCGTCTCGCCCCATCGCCCTTCTGTCGTTGCTGTTAGAAGATGCGGCGGTCGCGGGACACCGCCGTTTGGCCATCATACCATACCTCGCCAGGGCTCGCCACCCGGCGCCCCGCCACGGCATCGGCGTCCGCCCTGCGCCCCCCACCCCCCGCATTCCCGGTCTGCACTCTTTTTCCCTCGCAACAACACGCACACTTACTCATACCCGCGAGTAGTCAGCCCCGGCGGCCGAGGAGGTCGGCCTCTCTCTGCCCCATTGCGACGCGCCGACGCGCCGTCTCGGCGTAGCGGCGGCGGACGCAGTTTGGCAAGGCCCCCTCTGACGCTTCCGAGGCTCGATTTGCTCACACGACAATGCTCCCAGGTCCTTTCGGGAAGGACGCAACCTTGATTCCTCTTCGCCTTCTTGTCACACTTCCTTCTTTTTTCTCCCTCCCTCGTTATCCCTCCTTGTTCATGGTCTTTTTCCTTTAGCCCCCTCCTCTGACTCGTCGTAATATCTCGTCCTCCGTTTGTGGCGTGTTTCTGATCCTTGCTCGGCGGCGGTGGTGGTGGCGGTGATAAGGCGAGCAAGAGCGACGACGACGAGGCCTGGCCGTCAAGAGTGGCTGCGGCAGCGCCTCGGTCGGTCGGTCGACCGACCAGTTTCGGAGCCGTGGCCGGTAGCGAGCAGCGCGGCTGGGCTGAGCTGGCCCGCTGGGATTTTCCTGGCTGCCTGGCTGTACGTGTGGCTGCAGCCGTGCAGACGCCGAGGTGCAGCCAGCAGCAGCGGCTGAGACCGGCCGGCCGGACGTAACCTACGTGTCAGAGCAGCGCAGCGCTGCCAGCCCGTGAGCCCCGTGCGTGTGCCAGAGATCGAGGCAGGTGGGCTTCAGGATGCGGTTCCAGGCGGCGTACATGGACCTCGCTCCTGGACAGGCCGGCCTTGACAATCGAGCAAGCAAGCAAGGAAGCCGGCAAGCAAGCAAGGGAGGGCTCGAGGAGGGGAGGGGAAGCCCAACATGGCAGGTGGCTGCTGCTGCTTGATCCAGCTGAAATTCAGAGCTCGAGCTCACGCGCGGGCCAGCTGGCAAAACCAGCCCCCAGCGGCGGCGCGAGGGAAGAAAAAAACCCCTGCCTCGCCACGGCGCCAGGCAGGCCTGTTGGCCTGCTGAACAGCGAGCCAGCCAGCCTGGCGCCAGAGAGGGAGAGAGAGAGAGAGGCTAGGCCGGGAGAGCACGCGCGTGGATGTGCAGGCCGAGGGCAGGGACGAAGCAGCAAGCAAACAGCAAGCAAGCAGCCAGGAAAAAGTCGGGCACGCTCCGAGGCCAGTGTGCCAGCAGACGGGCGAGGCGCAGCAGGCAGGCAGGCAGGCTAGGACCTCAATCACCCCAGCCCCCGGCCCAGCGCAGCCTACCAGCCAAGCCTAGCCTGCCCCTTTGAGAGGCCAGGCAGGCAGCGCAGCCAACGAGGGCGCGTGCGTGTGTGGGTGCGTGCGTGGGTCGGCCCAGCAGGGCTGGCAGCCAGCAGCCAGCAGCCAGCAAGCTTCGCGAGGCAAGCCGAGGGGAGGCCTGGCCTGGCCTGCCCTTGCTGCCTGTGGCCTGACTGACCTGCGAAGGCGCCCCGACCATCTTCGGCTGCCAGACTGCCTGACTGCTGGCCCCTCAGCCCCTTCGTCCTCGCTCCTGCCTGTTCGCCTTTGCCCCCTCGCCGGATATCGACCAACGCCGCCGACGCCACGACAGCCCCGGCCCGTCTCACCGTCACCACCTCAACCACCACCACCACCACCACCGTCGTCACCCACGGCTACCGCTTCACCCTGCCGTCCTCCTCCCTCTCCTCTTCTCTCCTCGGCCCGCGTCAGCCTCTCGGTGTCCGCCACCAAAGCCTCGGTCTCGCCCGCCCCGTTTCGCCCTTCCTTTGAACCCCACTCGCGACGTTGACGTTCTGCGCTCGCCGACCACGCAGCGGGTTAGATTAGCAAGTTACCTAGACGCCGCTGCTTTCCTCGCCTCGGCCCTTTTGATTGCCTCCTGGCCATCTGGCACCGGCCCTTGCCCGCCTCCCTCGTCGCTGGTCGCGCATTGGGCTGTCCTTGCACTCGACGGTAGCAAAAGCTCAACCGACATCGCCGTTGCTCGCATCACCGCACCGAGGACCACCGTCAACTGCCGGTCCACTTGACGACACGCAACTGCTGCCTACAGGAGAGGCCGGCCCTTTTCCCCCGCCGCCCCACCCTCCTTCACCTCGGTCGTACCTCTGGCAGGCGAGCCAGTCCGCCATTGGCGCAGACCCTCTGCCCTTTCGCCGAGCTATACGCGCTGGTCGTAGCGAAAGCAGACGTTCCGTCTGCATCACCTTGTCTCGACCCTCCCCGGCCTGATCAGGCTCGACCTCACCTTCCTGGCCCGGCTCACCGCGCCCTGAGAGGCTTTGACCCGCTCTGCCTCTTGTCACTGTCGTCGCCGCCGTCGCCGCCGCCGCTTGATAGACTGGCTGCGCCCCCTGTCCTGGCTACAGAGAGGCGCCACGACCACTCCCACCTAGACTGCTTCTTCTCTACTCGCAAACACCACAGCAACCATGGCCCCAGCGGCCTCGGACCTGCTCGCGACGTACGTCGTCGGCACCAAGGCGTGGTTCGCCGACAAGGAGAATGGCTGGATCAGCGCCACGCTGGCCAAGCCCGTGGCCAGATCGGCCTCGGGCGACGTGACGCTCGAATTTGTCCTCGACGACACTGGCGCCACAAAGACGGTCACCACATCCGAGGCCAAGCTGGCCGGCGCCAACGGCGACGAGGAGCTCCCGCCGCTGCGCAACCCTCCGCTGCTCGAGGCCACCGATGACCTGACAAATCTCAGTTACCTCAACGAGCCTGCTGGTGAGTCGTCGGCCGCTGGCCGCGAAACCGCCTCGCCTCGACTCGAATGCGGTCGACCGTGCGCTCACCATGCTGACCTTGCCTTGCGACCCTTGGTTCGCCTCTCTGCTTTGGCCCCTCCCTCCTCACCCGCGCCGCAGTGCTACACACCATCCTCAACCGCTACTCGCAGCGCCTGATCTACACCTACTCTGGCATCGTCCTGATCGCCGTCAACCCCTTCTACGGCCTCAGCCTGTACAGTCCGGAGATCATCCAGGCCTACTCGGGCAAGCGCAAGGGCGAGCTTGAGCCGCACCTGTTCGCCATCGCAGAGGACGCCTACCGCTGCATGATCCGCGATGTCAAGGATCAGACGATTGTCGTCAGCGGAGAGAGCGGAGCCGGCAAGACGGTGTCGGCCAAGTACATCATGCGGTACTTTGCCACGGTCGAGGACCCGGACCGCCCCGGCAGCCGCAAGGCCGGGGCCAGCGGCAAGGACTCGAGCGGCATGAGCGAGACCGAGCAGCAGATCCTCGCCACCAACCCGATCATGGAGGCGTTCGGCAACGCCAAGACGACGCGCAACGACAACTCGTCGCGCTTCGGCAAGTACCTCGAGATCCTCTTTGACCGGGAGCACGAGATCGTCGGCGCCAAGATGCGCACCTTCCTGCTTGAGCGCAGCCGCCTCGTCTACCAGCCCGAGTCGGAGCGCAACTACCACATCTTCTACCAGCTCTGCGCCGGCGCGCCGTCGTCGGAGAAAAAGGACCTCGGACTCGAGGACGCGTCCAAGTTCAGCTACCTCAATCAGGGCGGGCCGAGCGCACTGTCGATCGGCGGCGTCGACGATGCCGAGGAGTTCAAGGCGACGCAAAAGGCGCTCAGCACGGTCGGCGTCAAGATCGAGAAGCAGTGGCAGATCTTCCGCCTGCTGGCGGCGCTGCTCCACCTCGGCAACATCTCGATCGCCGCCTCGCGCAACGACGCCATGCTGGCCGACGACGAGCCGAGCCTCTTCATGGCGACCAAGATGCTGGGCATCGACCTCAACGAGTTCCGCAAGTGGACGGTCAAGAAGCAGCTGCAGACGCGCGGCGAAAAGGTCATCACCAACCTCACCCAGGCCCAGGCGGTGGTGGTGCGGGACTCGGTGGCCAAGTACATCTACACGGGCCTCTTTGACTGGCTCGTCGACCAGATGAACACTTCGCTCGCCCTCGGCTCGAGCACGACGCGCCAGTCGATGATCGGCGTGCTCGACATCTACGGCTTCGAGCGCTTCAAGGTCAACTCGTACGAGCAGTTCTGCATCAACTATGCAAACGAGCGGCTCCAGCACGAGTTCAACCACCACGTCTTCAAACTGGAGCAGGAGGAGTACCTGCAGGAGCAGATCAGCTGGACCTTTATCGACTTTTCCGACAACCAGCCGTGCATCGACATGATCGAGGGCAAGCTCGGCGTCCTCTCGCTCCTCGACGAGGAGTCGCGCCTGCCGTCGGGCTCCGACGAGTCGTTTGTCCAGAAGCTCTACACGCAGATGGACAAGCGGCCCGAGTTCAAGAACGCCTTCAAGAAGCCGCGCTTCGGCCAGACGTCGTTCACCGTGTGCCACTACGCCCTCGACGTCGAGTATGCCAGCGCGGGCTTTGTCGAGAAGAACAAGGACGCCGTGCCCGACGAGCACCTCGCGCTGCTCACCAACACGTCCAACAGCTTCCTCAAGGAGGTCCTCGATACGGCCCACAGCGGGTCCAAGGTCGAGGAGCCGCCGGCGACGGCGGCGACCGCAG
>NW_006920871.1:905079-934758 GCF_000417875.1 Pseudozyma flocculosa PF-1
CAGGTGCCGCCGGCGCCGGGCCCGGTGCGGCCAAGCCGGCCCCGCGCAAGATTGGCGGCGGCGGCATGGTCAAGAAGCCGACGCTCGGCTCGCAGTTCAAGAGCTCGCTCATCAGCCTGATGGCGACCATCGACAGCACCAACGTCCACTACATCCGCTGCATCAAGCCCAACGAGGCTAAGCGGGCGTGGGAGGTGGAGCCGCAGAACGTGCTCGGCCAGCTGCGGGCGTGCGGCGTGCTCGAGACGATCCGCATCTCGTGCGCCGGCTACCCCTCGAGGTGGACCTTCGAGGACTTTGCCCAGCGCTACTACATGCTCGTGTCGTCGGACCGGTGGGACATGTCGGACATTGCCAAGGCCAAGGCGCTCGCCTCGGACATCCTCGCCTCGACCATCGTCGAAAAGGACAAGTACCAGATCGGACTCACCAAGATCTTCTTCCGCGCCGGCATGCTGGCCCAGTTCGAGCAACGCCGCACCGACCGGCTCAACGCCCTCACGACGCTGATCCAGAAGAACCTGCGCAGGCACGTCTACCAGAAGCGCTACCAGACGATGCGGACCAGCTCGATCAAGATCCAGTCGTGGTGGCGCATGCAGCTGGCGATCCGCTACGTGTCCGACCTGCGCCGCAACACGGCGGCCACGACGATCCAGACGGCGTGCCGCGGCTTCCTGGCGCGCCGCCACTACCTCGCCACGCGCGACGCCGTCGTCAAGATCCAGAGCTTGGCGCGCGGGCGGGCGGTGCGCGCCACGTACCGCACGGCCAAGGTCGACTTTGCCGCCACGCGGCTGCAGAGCATGCTGCGCGGCGCGCTGGTGCGGATGCAGTACCACCGCGAGCGCCAGGGCGTCATCCACCTCCAGTCGTGCTACCGCCGCCGGCTGGCCAAAAAGGAGCTGGTGGCGCGCCGTAACGAGGCCAAGTCGGTGTCGCACTTTAAGGAGGTGTCGTACAAGCTCGAGAACAAGGTGGTGGAGCTGACGCAGAACCTGCAGAAGCGCGTCAAGGACAACAAGGAGCTGGCCAGCAAGATCCGGGCGCTCGAGGCGCAGATCCTGACCTGGCAGGGGCGCTACGACGAGCTCGACGGCAAGGCGCGCAGCCTGCAGGAGGAGGTCGACAAGCCGACGGTGGCGCTGGCCGAGTTCGAGGCGCTGCTGGCGGCCAAGCGCGAGCTCGACGCCAAGCAGGAGGGCTCGCTCAAGCGCATCGCCGAGCAGGAGAAGCGGATCGCCGAACTGTCGTCGGAGATCGAGCGGCAGGCCGAGGAGCTCCAGGCGCGCGTCGAGGCGCTCAAGGGCGCCACCAAGACGTCCGAGGAGGACCTGGCGACTATGGCGTCGCTGCGCTCCGAGGTGGCGTCGCTGCGAGAGCAGCTCAACCGCGCCAACGCCCTCAACACGCTGCAGAAGAACTCGCAGCGCATCGAGAACGCGGCGCCGCCCGTCTTCAACATGGCGACGGGCAAGGAGAACGGGTACGCGACGACGGGCAGCAAGCGGCGGCCCCGGCGGCACAGCGAGGCGGGCCCCTGGAGCGACACGCCCATGGGCGGCAAGGACGAGCACGAGGAGGCCATGCTGGCCGCCAAGCGCAGCGCCGCCAACGCCAACCGCCACGTGTCGGTCGCGTTTGGCGCCGACGGCCAGGTGCCCGGCTTCGGCGCCCGCAGCGCCGGCGGCGTCGGCGGCTACGACGACGACTACGACGACGACGACCCGTCTGAGGAAATCATCCGGATCCTCGAAAACGAGGAGCAGCTCGACGAGGACGTGCTCAACGGCCTGATCCGCTTCCTCAAGGTGCCGGCGCCGAGCCTGCAGAACCCGCCGTCGCCCAAGGAGGTCCTCTTCCCCGCCCACCTCATCAGCCTGGTGACCAACGAGATGTGGAAGTACGGGCTGGTGCGCGAGAGCGAGCGCTTCCTGGCCAACGTGATGCAGACGATCCAGCAGCACGTGATGAGCTTCACGGGCGACGACGCCATCGTGCCGGGCATCTTTTGGCTGTCCAACGTGCACGAGATCCTCTCGTTTGTCTGCATCGCCGAGTCGGACATGCTGCAGGGCATCGGCCCGGGCGTCGACGGCGCGGCGCGCTCGTTTGAGTGGGGCGACTACGAGCGGCTGGTGACGATTGTCAAGCACGACCTCGACAGCCTCGAGTACAACATCTACCACACCTGGATGCAGGAGGCCAAGCGCAAGCTGCACAAGATGGTGATCCCGGCGCTCATCGAGAGCCAGTCGCTGCCCGGGTTTGTGACGAGCGAGAACTCGGGCCGCCTCTTTAACCGGCTCCTGTCCAACAACTCGAACCCGGCCTACACCATGGACGACATCCTGGCCATGCTCAACAAGGTGTGGAAGAGCCTCAAAAGCTACTACGTCGAGCCGTCGGTGACGCAGCAGGTCGTCACCGAGCTGCTCAAGCTGATTGGCGTGACGAGCTTCAACGACCTGCTGATGCGCCGCAACTTCTGCTCGTGGAAGCGCGCCATGCAGATCCAGTACAACATTACGCGGATCGAAGAGTGGTGCAAGTCGCACGACATGCCCGAGGGCACGCTGCAGCTCGAGCACCTGATGCAGGCCACCAAGCTGCTCCAGCTGAAAAAGGCGACGCTCGGCGACATCGACATCATCTACGACGTGTGCTGGATGCTGACGCCGACCCAGATCCAGAAGCTCATCTCGCACTACTTTGTCGCCGATTACGAGAACCCCATCTCGCCCGAGATCCTCAAGGCCGTCGCCGCCCGCGTCGTGCCAAACGACCGCAACGACCACCTCCTCCTGCCGCCCGAAGTCGACGAGGCCGGGCCCTACGAGCTGCCGCTGCCGCGCGAGGTGACTGGTGAGTTTACGACCCCAACGTTCCGGGTCGTCCACGTCTCGCCACTTTGCTGACCCGCGTCGCCCCCGCTCCTCCCCGCTCGCCCCTGCCCCTGCCCCTGCGCCTGCCTCGCCCCGACAGGCATCGAGACCTACTGCCCCGCCTACATTTCGGTACCCGCCATCCGTCGCCTGGCGAGCCGTGTCGCATAGAAGATGGACCCGCACCGCGCGCTCGCACAGAAGCCCACACCCTCCCACCCCTTCCTCCGGTCGCGTCATCGTTTCCCCTCTGCGACCGGCCCCACCCGACGTCCTTGTACACGACATACCAAACGACGCCCCAGAGTCTCGCTGTCCTTTGCATGAACGAAGAATGAGAAAGAGTCTATCTATCGATTCATGTCCAGGGAGGTGCGCCTGTCCGATCGACGACCCCACCGCGCTGTGGTGGGGTCAGGGAAGGACGACATCGAGCGGGACCGGCCGGATCGGGAGCGGGCCGATGGAATGCCCAGTGGGCCGGCTTGGCCTGCCTGCCCGAATGGCCTGGCTAGAGAAGGGTGCGGTCCCTGGCCCCGATCGATCTGCCAGGCCAGGCTGGGCCTCCCCGCCGCCGACCTTGCTTGGTCCCTCGCTGCCCGCCACCACCTACCTCGCAGCTGTTCCTGGAGCCACGTCCGTCCATTGGGACATATCACTTTGCGTGCGCGATGGCGGGCGAGCGGGCGTGGTTCGAGACCATCGCTGCGCCCGCCTCCATCCCTGGCCTGGCCAGCCAGCCCCTTTCCTGCTTGGCCCGCCCTCATGTCGGTGGGCGTAGTTCTGATCCACTCACTCGCCCACCCACCCACGTACGCCGGAGTGTGCGCCCCCTGATTTGGTTTGCGAGTCAGACAGCCTGACCTCGCCATGCATCCGCGACACCAGGCTGTGCCAACTCTGGATGGCGGCGTGTACGTGTGCGTCTACCTTGACGAGACGGGAAGGCGCAGCGGATTGACGGGACTGAAGCGCCCGCCGTGGTTGAGCCTCGCTCGGTGGTCGATTCCGAGGCCCAGATCGACGGGACCACCCTCAAGCAAGCCCAAGGCACACCCTACTCGAGTCAGAGCCAAAGGCGAGCGGTTCAGCCTTCACTCTCTCGGGCTGGCCGGCATGCCCGCCCTCCCTCCTGCTTGTTATCGCCCCCCGCCCCTCTGGATAAGCGTACGTATCGTTGGGCGGTTCGGACGGCCTGCGTTCCGATTCTGGCCGCGTCGCGTGATAACGGCCAGGCAGGACCTCGCCATGGACAGATAGACGTACGTACCGCTCGTTGGCGATCGTGACCTGCCATCGTACCACACCGCCTCGCCCGACGGACGAGATCGACGAGCACGCCAGACGACGACAGACGACGACAATCGTCATCCATGGCACCACCGGCCGCCCAATCTGGGAGGCGTCAGCATGCGCCTCGCCAAAGCGGAGAGTGCGGGGTAGATCAGCTGGGCGGGCCTGGCTGAGCATCCACAGAAGCGCCCTCCTGCCTTTGCTTGCTTGGCTTGCTCGCTGTGCATGGCAGGCCAGGCCAGGCCAGACCCACCTGGCCCGAAGTACGCGGGCCGACAGGTGAGCCATGCCTCGCCCAGGGCAGAGAGGGCTAGGCTGGGCTAAGCTAGGCGAGGCTAGGCCGGGTGATCGACGCGCCAGCCTGGAGCGCTGACGCGGCCCCGCGGCCAATTTCGAACCGGAACCCCCAGGTGGAGGCACCGAACGCTGCAGATAGGCAAAGAAAGCAAGCAGCAGCTACATAAGGCAGCCGCTCGAGGTTGGCCCGGATTCTGATTTCTGAATTTCTGCCGGCCCGCAGTCCAGGGCGCAGCGGCCGCAGAGGGGCGCCCCACCAGCTATAGGCCCCAGCGCGCTAGCAGGCGAGAGTCAGGGCGGGCAAGCTAAGGCGCTGGCTGGGCGGCCGGCCAGATTGGCAGGCAGGCAGGCAGGCCAGGCCCAGCAAACTCCGATGCAGCTCCGACTGCTCGGCCTGCACACTTTGGGTTGGCTTGCGTGGCCCCCCCCCTCGCCCCCTCGTCGCCGGCGTCAGAGTCACGCAGGCAGGCAGGCCGGTTGGCTGGCAAGCACAGCCTGGCCTGGCCTGCCAGCTCGCCCGACCCGCTCGCCACCCCCCTTGGCCCAGCGCTGACGACGCCCTTCCGCCCTCGCACTCGGTATAAGATCGAGGCTACCACCTCAGCCACACCCGCCCTTCCTCGCCACCAACGTCCATCTCTACATCGCCGCCGCAAGCAAGCAAGCTCTCACACACTCGTCCTCGCGCTCCGTCCGTTCCCTTCTCGATCGCTGCGCTGTCCCTGCCCTACACCGCCGCCGCCGCCGCCGCCGCCGTTCTCACCACCAGCACCAGAGCAGCAGCAGCCCGCCACCTCTCGCCCGCCGCCCACTCCGTCCTTCGCGCATCTCAGCCACCGAGCCAACGATCCGCCCTATCTCACCTTTCAGCCCCCTCGTCTAGCACGCCAATCGTGAGCATCCAGCTGCCAGCGCCTCGTCCGGTCCTGCTCTCAGCGTCGGTGATGGCACAGTCGACTGACTCTTCCCCCTGAATCCTCTGTTCTCTCCGGCCCACCGCCCTGCTTCGCTCCCGCAGATGCAGATCTTTGTCAAGACCCTCACTGGCAAGACCATCACGCTCGAGGTCGAGTCGTCGGACACGATCGACAACGTCAAGGCCAAGATCCAGGACAAGGAGGGCATCCCTCCGGACCAGCAGCGCCTCATTTTCGCCGGCAAGCAGCTCGAAGACGGGCGGACGCTGAGCGACTACAACATCCAGAAGGAGTCGACGCTCCACCTCGTCCTCCGCCTGCGCGGCGGCGCAAAGAAGCGCTGCCAGAACGGCGCGGGCACCGAGGCCCAGTGCAAGGATGCCGCCATCAACCTCGTCGGCGAGTGCCCGCACTGCTCGCTCAAGTTTTGCGGCAAGCACCGCCTCCCCGAGAGCCACTCGTGCGCCAAGCAGGAGCAGGTCCGCAACGCCGCCTTTGCCGCCAACAAGGCCAAGCTCGAGAGCGAGCGCACCCACGCCACCCGCGGCCTTGCGCATTAGACGGGACCTCGCTGCACCCCGCCCCCTTCCTCGCATCCGCATCGTCTCTCGTTCCGCCTCTCTTCCAACCCCCTCTCGTCAAGGGCATCCCTTAAGGTCTCCCATCTCCATCCCCAACATCGCATCCCAGCCCGCCAGCATCGCATCGATCAGCGGCAACTCTTCGCTCTCGGCATTCATACCTGGTCGACCGCCGCGGCCACGGCTCCTCGGAACCGCCGCGCCGACGGTCGCCCGCCCCTCTCCTTCACTCGCATGTCTCTGCACCCCTCCCACACCCCCTTCCCTCCCCTTCCGCTTCTGCTCCATGCTATTTCAGGCTCCCCCATCGTTCCGGTCTTACCCCTTCTCCCCCATGCTACGCCGAGGTCCCCTTGTTTCCGGTTATGTATCTGCACTCTGCATTCTCCCCTGTACCACAATCACAACAGCAACATTCCAACGTGCAAAGGTCCGTGCCTGGCTTGCTTCGCTCTGGACGGAGGCAGTTAGCCGGCCGGCCGGCCGGTCGGTCGGACGGAGGGGCGGTTGGGCAGGCAGGCACGCAGGCGAGTGAAACCGTGACTTTGGTACAAATACAACGAGGGCTCTCGCTCGTTCTTCCCTCCTCTCCACCACACCAGGCTACTCGTCGACGTATTCGATCTCGTCGACCTCGTCCTCGTCCATGGCTCCCTGCGACGCCGGTTCGGTCTTGGCGACGCGCGCTCCGCCTCTCCTACTGGCCGCCGTACGCACTGGGGGGCCATCATCGTCGTCGTCTTCGTCATCATCATCGTCGTCGTCGTCTTCGTCGTCCTCGTCGACTGCTTCCGCACCGTGTCCGCTCTGATCCCCTTCCATCATTTCTTCGTCTTCGTCTTCGTCCTCCTCCTCCTCGTCGTCGTCATGGCCCGCTCCACGACGTCGGTTGGGCCTTCGACCACTGCGACAGAGCGTCGAGCATGGCGAGAGAGAGAGAGAAAGTAGAGGTGAGTGAGTCGCTCCGTCGGTCGGTCGAGGGTCGGGGCGAGACGCCGGACGTACCTTCCGACGCTGTCCTCTCCGACGGGATGGGCAGTGGCCCAGTTGGCCTGGCATCCGGGACACTCGAGCGTCCCCGCTCGCATCGTCAGGCTCGTTTCGCAGTGGACGTGGATGCGGACGGGGCAGTCTGGGGAGCTGCAAGCCTTTCCCTGCGTCACGACGTCGTGGCACTTTGAGCACTCGAGCAGGTGGTCCGGGAACTCGTTTTTCAGGTAGCCATGCAGCTCGAGCAGCGAGCGCGACGACAGCGCGTACCGGCCGGTCCTGATCAAGCGCGGGTAGACGAAGCGACGGACACGAAAGATTGGAGGGGCCGTCAGTCCCTGCTGGCCTTGCACCGGCACATGCGTCGCGGCGGAAGCTGCGATGCCGTGCTCACCTCGTCTTGACCAGCCACTGGTGCGCGATGAGGTTGTCGAGAAGCTCCTCGCAATTCTTTTTCGACATGGGCGGCTTGATCTCGTTGGAGAGGCGGAGCGCCTGCATCGACGACACGCAGTAGGCCTCGTCCGGTGCGGTGAAGATGGCCTTGATCTGCGGATGAGGATGCAAAGAACGGGCGTCGGTCAGCGAGGCTGTAGCGGGCGCCGGTGCGATCCGCCGGGTCCACTTGCCAGCTTCTTGATGTAGGCCACTTCTGCGTCCTTGTAGCTGGTGGCCACCTTTGCGATCTCGTCTGCCTTTGTGTTGACGAGGGCGAGGACGGGGACGGCGCGGTACTGGTCGACGGTTCTCCGCACCTCGAGGTCGAGCGGGTTGAGGGACGTGGCGAGGGTGTCGAGCAGGTTGGCGAAGTCGTCCCTGTCCGGTTCGACTGCCGGGCAGGGATGCGCACAAGGTCCATCGGTCGACAGGAGAACAGGTCAGCGATCCGTCCCGCCCGTCTTTACTCTGCACGGGGCCATGACGCTCACTGTTGACGGCATGGCAGATGCGGCGGTGGAGCTGCTGGGCGTACTTTTCCGTCATGCACCGGTGCGTGATGAGCGACTGGAGGAAGGCGACGCGAATGAGGCGCGCCTCCTTCTTGGACGGGGCCATCGATGGTGGCTTCGCGGCTTGGAAGCCCTGGTGGTCGTCGCCTTGACCTGCTGCTCGGTCGGTGGACGGGCGAGGTGGGCGCAGTTGGTAGAGCGGGCGGGGCGGGATGGCGGTGAAGGGAGCAGGTGTTGGTTGCAGCCGTTCTTCTTTCGCGTGCTGAGCCTGGCCAGCGCAGGCGGGCCTCAAGGCAGGCCAACTGCGCCAGCAGCACGTACTCAACGCGTCGCGGCCTTTGGCAAGCGGGCGAGTGGAGGTGCTTGACTCGGCCGACTGAGGGATTGGCCTGCTTGCTTCATCAGCCAGGGGTGGGCAGGCCCCTTTCACACGAGCGAGCCATCCCGGATCCCAGACGACGGCTCGCCCCGCCCCCCGCTTGCCCTGCCCTGCCCTGCGCTGCCTGGCCTGGCCTCTCCGGTTTCGGCCATTGCGACCGGCCCATCGGGATGGTCAGCCTGCAAGCCCAAAGGGTCTTTGTGGTTGCCCCTCTCGATGGATCGACGTCGACTGGCGTCGCTGGTGACAGCGAGCGAGGTGCTGCGTCCCCGTGTCGAGAGAATCGCAAGTGACTTGATGTGCTTGCTTGCCACCACCACCACCATCACCATCCCCACCTCTGCTATCCACACAGTCGTCTCGTCCTTGGCGGTTACAGCAGCACCACCAGCAGCCTCTCTCATTCCGCGACTGAACGTGCATCTCGCTCCGCCTCGGAAGTGTTTCCTGGCTCGCCCTCTCCTCGACCCACTTTGCAACTTGCTTTGACCGACACGATGGCCGCCAACAGCCGCCTCAGCAGCATCCAGAACCACCTCTCGGGCCAGGGCGGCGTCAGCCACGCAGGTAGGTCCAGCCGCGTCTCGTACTACTCTCTCTCTCTCGCACTCCCTCGATGGACTGCAGCCATGGACCCGACTGCACCCGCCATCGGCTCGCTGCCGATAGAAGTCAGAGTCTTAGCGCCAGGCGGGCGGCATACCGGTGACGGCCAGCCAGGCCAGCCAGCCCAGTCGATGAGCCGGTCGTCTGAATCGGCCAGACCCGATGGCGCCAGGCTTACCGTGCGAGAGAGAGACTTTCCCCGTTGCGCGCTTTGGCCTTTGCCGTGGCCCCGGGAATCTTGCCGGGGTTGACTGGGGCAGGCGGCGCCCCTGGCCAGGCCAATTCGCCGAAACCGACGTCGGAGCGGCGGACCGACCGCTCTGCACCCACCCTCGCGGCTGGGTCTGGGGCTTGCCCGTCTGCTGGGCTGCCTGGCTGGCCCGTGGGTGGCTGCTGCTGGCACACGGCCAGGCTGGGCAGCTCACCCCATCATCTTGAGCGCTCGCCTGGCCTCTGGGCCCCGTCCAACTCGACTCCACTGCGCCGCTCGCACGCGTCCTCGGCCTCTTTGTTTCTTCTTCCCTCTTAACCGCAGCCCTTGCCCGAGTGCGAGCTAACCAACCCGCCCTTCCTCCCGCTTGCCACCACCACCGCCACCGCCGCCGCCGCACTCTACCCTGCCCCTTCCCCCCACCGCCTCTCCCTGCCTCCGTCACAATGTCTGCCGCTACCGCCACTGCCAACGGTGGCACCTCAGCCCTCGCCGTGTGGAGCCAGGTCCCCCAGGCACCCGAGGATGCGTGAGTACCGTGCCCCCGTCTCCTAGAAGCTGTCGTTGGCGTCCTGCGTTGGTCCACAGCAACGTCTTAACGCTGACCCCAACTCTCGCTGGTCGCACGCACCGTCGCTCACCCGCAGCATCTTCAAGCTCACATACGCCTACAAGGCAGACCAGTACGACCGGAAGGTCAACCTCGGTGTCGGCGCATACCGCGACGACGACGGCAAGCCCTGGGTCCTGCCCTCGGTCAAGCAGGTGAGCCCTTCTTCCACGATGGTGGCAGGCTGCCACGACTACTCGCGGCGATACCGATCCGCAGCGATGCAGAGCCGCACCGACCTTTGCTGACATCACTCGCTCCCCTTGGCTTCCTGCGATGACCTTTCCGCCGCCTTTTTGCGCCACAGGCCCAGACGGCGCTGATCGCAGACGAGTCGGTCGACCACGAGTACCTCTCCATCACCGGTCTGGCCGAGTTCACCTCTTCGGCCGCAAAGCTCATCCTCGGTGGCGACTCGGCCGCCATTGCAGAGAAGCGCGTCGCCTCGGTCCAGACCATCAGCGGGACGGGCGCCAACCACCTCGGCGCCGTCTTCCTCAGCCGCTTCTACGGCTTTGAAAAGTTTGGCGTCGAGAGGCAGATCTACATTTCCAACCCCACCTGGGCCAACCACAAGGCCATCTTCAACAGCGTTGGCATCAAGCCCGTCGACTACCCATACGTGAGTGTCAGCCAGGCGACACTGTCAGAGGCTGCCGCTGAGAGTCGTGGTCCTGGCCGGGATGCCGGAATATGCTTGCTGACGGTCCCCTTGCGCCGCGCGCCTCGGCCCGATCCACGCTCCTCCCTCGCCGCAGTACGACCCAAAGACGATTGCGCTAGACTTCGAGGGCTTCACAAATACTCTGCGGAGCGCCAAGAACCAGAGCATCTTCCTCTTGCACGCCTGCGCCCACAATCCGACCGGCGTCGACCCGACGCCCGAGCAGTGGCAGCAGATCGCCGACATCTTTGTCGAGAAGGGTCACTTTGCCTTCTTCGACTGCGCCTACCAGGGCTTCGCGTCGGGAGACCTCGATCGCGACGCCGGTGCGGTGCGACACTTTGTGGCGCGCAAGTCGATCCCCCTCCTCATCTGCCAGAGCTTTGCCAAAAACGCCGGCCTCTACGGCGAGCGGGTGGGCGCGCTCCACGTCGTCTCGGCCACGCCCGAGCAGAGCGCCGCCGTCCTGTCGCAGCTCGCCGTCATCCAGCGGAGCGAGATTTCCAACCCGCCCGCGTTCGGTGCCCGCGTCGTCAAGATGATTCTCACCGAGCCCAAGCTCTACGCGCAGTGGCAGGCCGACGTCAAGAAGATGGCGGGCCGCATCATCGACATGCGCCAGCGCCTCTTTGACCTCTTGACCAAGCAGCTCAAGACGCCCGGCAACTGGGACCACATCCTCAAGCAGATTGGCATGTTTACATTCCTCGGCCTCGACACGGATCAGTGCAAGCGTCTGCTCGAGGAGGGCCACATCTACCTCACCGCCAACTCGCGCATCAGCATGGCCGGCCTCACGACAAAGAATGTCGAGTACGTCGCCGGCTGGATCGACAAGGTCGTCCGCGAGAAGAAGTGAGGCCCGCCACGGCCCACGGGCGGCGGCCCTTGCTCGAGCGGCATCGTCGGTTCTCTCTCTTCCTCTTTCTCTCGCGCTGCCTCTCTCTCTCGCGCTGTCTGCTCCTGTGTCCTTTCTCCTCTTTTCCCTTTTTTCCCGCGACCACGTTGTCGACGATGCATTCACGATACGACTCCTCACGAGCTTCCTTGGGGTAGCGACGACGTTCGCCGATGATGTGCTCCATTCCGTTTCTGCCCCCATACACGACGTCGAGCGGGCCGGCACCGCCTCACCAACAAAAGGCCAGCGGATCCAGCGTCGATGCGTCCACGACGGCTGCCGCCACGCCATTTGCCGTTGCTCTCGCCTCCTCGTCATCGCCGCCGACGTTGCCTTCCAGCTTGTGCTGGCGTCTGCCCTGCCGTCCTCGTGGACTCGTGTTCTTCGGCCCGGGGCTAGCCGTGCCGCCGCCACTGATCCGCGCGCCGCCCGCCTTCCTCTTCCGCCGTAGCGCCTCGACGCGATCGACGAGCTCAAGACCCCTCTCGCACCGCCGCTCGACCAGCCGAACCAGCGCGGCCGCCTCCTGCACCGACCCGACGGCGTCGTGGGGTATTGCGTCCTTGGCCTGCTTTTTCAGCTTGGCCGTCTTCTCGTCGGCCTCGTACGGGTCGAGGACGAGGTCGATGTCGTCGGACAGCGTCGTCAGCAGCCGCTGCAGGTTGAGCAGAACGCGGCGCGGTGGCAGGTGCTCGACGAGCGTGGCGTCGTCGGGCTCGGACGCATGCGGTTGCGACGAGGCCGGGGCATTGACGTCGTCCCCTTGCTCCTCTTCCCCGCCATCGTCCTCGTCCCCGGCCTCGTCCCCGGCCTCGCCCTCGCCCACCCGGAGGAAGCCTAGCCGATCCGCCCATCCCTTGGCCACGTACCAGGTCAGCCGCCGCAGGTGCGGGAAGCGGAACTTGCGCGGCACCTTTGTCTGCTCCTCGATCTCGACGAGCTTCCACTGCGTCTCGACGTTCCAGTCGGTGAGGAAGTTGCCGCCGACGACGAGGGTGTCGGTGGGCGTGTAGACCGAGTGGAGCCAGCCGCTGGGGATGAGCATCGTCTCGCCGGGCATAATGTCGACGCGGCGGAGGCCCTGGACATGGTCGCCGAGCCAGTCAAAGTCCTGGCGCGTCGAGCTGCACCACGTGCGGTAGGCGGCCAGGTTGTGGGGCGTGGGCGGCGCAAACAGAAACGTCTTTTGGCCGTAGACGACGTGATAGTAGACGCTGCTGCCGGCAAAGTCGACGTGCCAGTCCGAGTAGCCGCCCTCGACGCCCATCAGGACGTAGCGCTGCACCTTTGGCCAGCTGTGCTCGCGGGCGTCGGGCCCTCGCTTGGCGGCGGGCCAGTCGCGCGTGACCCAATCGACGTCGCGCACCAGCTGCGGCGCCTCGACGAGCCGCTCCATGGGCGTGCCCGTCACCTCGAGGCTGATGACGTTGAGCACCTTTTTCCTCCGCTCCTTTGGTAGGGCGCAGTAGTCGGCCCACGCCGACAGCGTCCACGCCTTGGACGACGACTGCGTGGCCACATCAATGACCTCGACGGGCGTATCGGGCCCGATCAACCCGGCGATGTCGGCGATGGTCATCGACGACGGCGGCACCAGCATGCCGGGGATCGAGGTGGTCTCGGGCTCGAAGATGATCGAAGATGACGAGGGCGTCGTCGGCCGCCCTTCTGCCGACGACTTCGAGGTCGTCGGTGATGCTGCTGTCCTCTCAGGCTTGACGGAGCTGCCGCCGGTGCCATGAGCATGACTCCTGCCCTTGGCCGGTTGCGACGATGCTACTGTAGAGGCGCGATGCCGCGCCGGTACCAGCACGGGCTCGCTGAGGGCCTTGTCGTCGCGGAGCAGCCAGTCGATTGTCCATTCGGAGCCTTTCATCCTGCGGAAGCGGTCGGGCATGACGTCGGCGTTGTCGAGCAGCCGGCGCCACCTGCCAATAGGGTCGGCAGGCATGCCCTCCTGGATGGCGGCGTAGTCGACCTCGAGGCGAGCTCTCTTGCTCTTCCGTGGCGGCGGCCGCTCGACGTTGCGCAGCTGCTTGGAAGCGTCGGCGTGGATGGCGACGCTGGCGGCGATGCACGGCGGGCAGTACCACTTGGCATAGTCCTGCGGGTTGGGCAGGCGGACGCAGATGCAGTGGAACCACTGCTTGCAGTGCGAGCAGCTCACCCACGTCTCGCGGTCCGCTGTGGCGCCAGGGCCCGGAGTGGGAGGGGCGGCGCCGGGGGGCGGACAGGCGAGGCAGTCGAGCTCGGATTCATCAACCGACTCGTCTCGCTGCCGCCGTGGCGTCCGCTTCGGTTTGGTGGCGGGGGCGACGGCAGCTTTGCTGGAAGTAACGCTGGCTTTGCCGGTGGATGAGGTCGAGCCGGGTGGAGATGGAGGCAGCGAAGCGGCATCGATGGCGGCGGCGGCGCTGCTGGACCTGCGTTTGCGCGGCGATGAGCGCAGCGCCGACATTGTCCAAGGCGTGCGGTGCGCGGCGGTGCGGCCAAGGCGAGGGGTCGTTTCGACTCTGAAGGGCGGAGGGGGGAAAGCGAAAGAGGTGAGTTTGGTGTCGTGGCGGGTCGCAAGCAAGGATCGAGGGGGAGAGCAGTAGTTGGCGGTGATGGTGGAGAGCCGCCAAGCCGAGGAGCGGCTGCGAGGGCTCAAGAAGAGGCCGAGAGAGCTCTAAAGGCCGCCCGCTCGCCCATCCGCCCGCCCGCTGCCTGCCCGCAGAACGTCGAAAAAAGGGTTGCGGGCGCGCGAGCAGGCGGGCATGTCTGACCCCAGCTAGCCGCCCCAGGGTCCCTGCGCGCGCCCACCCGCAGCGCAGCAACTCGCTCGGCGAGCTTGCTTCTCACACAGCCGGCGGACAGCCCCAGGTGGGGCCCTGGCCTTACCTTCGTTGCTTCCCGACCACCACCGGCCACCGCCATCATGGCCACGAGACTGGAATCAGGACTCGAATTCCCCGCCACGAAGCAGCAGTCGACGATGCAGACGGCCCGGCCAGCTACCGGCACGCACGCCAGCCACGTCGTCTCACCATCGTTCGTCGGTTGATTAGAGGTCGCCAACTGGATATCGTACAGTGAATGGATTGGCTCGACGATGCTGCCGCCGCCGCCACCGCCGCCACCGCCGTCGTCTCGTCTCAGGCCGCATAGGACCGGCTGCGGAAGACGGCGTGCGTCTTGGCGCTCAGTGCCGCTCCAATCTTCTTGCGCTGCTCGGGCGGGTTGACGCGGCTCGAGAGCAACGTCGCTCCTGCCGCCGTCGCCGCATCGTGACCGCCAGCGCCAGCTCCTTTGCCGCTCCGTTTGCTTCCCGCGCCGCCTTTGGATCCCCTTTGACCGCCACCGCCGCCACCGGCACCACCGTCGCCGCCTGCATCGCTGCTGCCCGCTCCGCTCTCGATGGCCTCGTAGGCCTCCCACAGCTCGCGCGGCGTCTGCCACAGCTCGAGGACCTCGCGCACCTTTTCGGCGCTCATGCCGCGCACGCAGAGCAGCATCTTGCCAAACACATCGCGCAGCGTCAGGCTGGCGCTCTTGCCGTTGAGCGACTGGTACGCCGCAAACGTCGTCAGGTAGGTGACGTCGGGCCGCGCGGCGCGCAGCTCGCCCTGCAGCTGCGTGTACGTCGAGCGCGACACGACGGCGTCCGGCAGGATCGTCAGCTCCGCCTCGCCGTACATTTCGCGCACGATGCGGTCCATGCGCGCCAGGTGGTCGATCGAGGCGTCGAGCCCGGCGGTGCGCTCGACAAAGAAGCCGTCGACCACCTGCGTGCTGCTCAGCGCCGTCTGGATCTGCTCCCCGAACCGCCGCATCTGGTTGTCGACGTCGTAGTCCTCGATCAGGTAGACGACCTGGCTCAGGCCGGACGACGACAGGCGGAACTTTTGGTCCTTCCACCGCCCGTCGAGGATGCTGCTGGTCAGGTCATCGAGCCGCTTGCGCTCCACGACAAAGTCGAGCACCACCTCGTCGCCCTCGGCGCCGCCGCCGCCCTTGCGCCGTGCGATCCAGATGGCGTCGCCCAGCTCCAGCGCACGCACCTCGACCGCGACGCCCTTGGCCTCGAGCGCGCCGGCCAGCGACACTTTGCCGCGCACGTCGCGCGAGTGCCGCCTCTCGCGGTTGTCGAGGATAAAGTGGATGGTGAACGAGCCCCGCGGCATCTTGATCGGATCGAACGCCGGGATCGCCGGCGGAGCACCCTTGGTCGGGGCCAGCAAGCTCTCTTCCGCCGCCACAGTCACCTCGTCCGGCTCGGCCAGCTGCACGTCGGCAACGAGGCCGCCGGCATCGCCGTCAGCGTCGCTGTCGTCGTCGCCGTTGCTCTCTTGGTTGCCGCTAGCCTTGGGCTGGAGCTCTGGTGCCGTTGTCGACTCGCTGCCGCTTCCGCTTCCGCCGACGCTTCCGGGCGTGACGCTCTGGTTGCTGCTCGTGCGAGGCGGCGGAAGCAGGCGGCTGTGCCAGCTTGACTCTGCGCCCGGCGCAGGGATGATACTCGAAAGTCGCGGCACGCGCCGTTGTGGGCCCATCTTGCTGGTCCCCGCTGCGCTGGCCTTGCCCTCGACCAGCCTGGCCAGCTCGGCCTCGATGTCGTCGTCCGACAAGGTCTCTTCGAAGCGCGCGGCGACCGGGCGGTCGGACTCCACAGCATGGCCAGAGGCGGGCTTGGTCGTAGGCCGAGGGGCCACATCGGGGGCCGGGTCGAGGACGGGATAAGAGGCAGGCTTCGGGACTGGATCGGTCGAGCCTTTCAGCCCCGGCGCCACTGGATCGGCCTTGGCCTCTCTGAGGTAGCCCGTGAGCATGTCGTCCGCGCTCTCGTCCTCCTCGATCAGCTCGACGAAGTGGGCGGCAGTCTCGTGGCCGCTCATGCTGCGCGGAAAGCGGATCCGGTAGCACGTCTCGGCGCCCGATCGGCTTGGCCGCTGAGCGGCGTCGGAGCGCGACAGGACCAATCTCGACGCCTCTCCGTCGAGCAGGTATGCGTAGCGGAAAGCGGGCGGCCCCGACGAGCGAGTCGGGGGGCCGGCCTCGTCCGCCGAAGCTGCGGCGCTGCGTCGAGCTGGTGCGAGCCTCGATGGACCGGGCTTGGGCGGCGGCGCCTCGTCGATGAGGATGCTGCTGCTGTCGCCGCGGCCCGCGCCATCCGCCTGCTTGACGCCGGCTTCGTGGGCCATGGTTGCTGCGACCGTGAACCCCTGCTCGCTCAGGCAGAACTTGGGCGGGTTGCCCGTCTGGTAGACGTAGCCCTTTGTGATGAGCGTCTTCATGCTGTTCCAGGCGCTGTAGTACGACTTTGGCGCCGTCCGGCTCGAGGGGGCCTGGGACGAGTGGGGCAGGGCGATGGATGCGCTGATGACGGAGCGGCTGCCGCCGCCGCCGCCGTTGACGTAGTCCGAGTCCGAGTAGGGCTGCGACGCCTGGATCAGCTCGTCCTTGCTGAGGTAGACTTCCTCGCCGCCGACACCGCTGTGCGTCCTGGAGAAGAGGCCCAGCATGAGGCCGTAGGCGCCGGAGCGCAGCTGCGGGACGTAGGCCTTCTTTGACGGCGCGCGAGGCTTCTTCGCAGCTGCCTTTGGCTTGGCTGCGTTGGACCTCTTTGTCCCAGCCGCGGCTGCTCCTGCTCCATCGCCGTCGCCGTTGGAGCTGCTGTCGTCGTCATCGTCGTCGTCGTCGTCGCCATCGTCGCCGGCGCCACCGTCCCTGCCTTGGTCGCCGTCGTCGCCGCCATTGACCGCCTGCTGCGCACCCCTTCCGTCGGCCTTGGATGTCGTCTTGGTGGCCTTGGAGGTGGCAGCGGCCTTGGCGGTCTTCCTGGCGGACCCGCCGGCGGAAACAGTAGCTGCTCTCATGGATCGACGAGAGGAGCAAGCCGCACAAGAGTGGAACAGGTGAGCGTCTCGGTCGAACGGGCGAAATCTCTGGCGATGTCGCCGCACTCACGCCTCTCTGGCATCGTCTCGCCATTCTCGTCGCACCACTTCTGGAGCTCCTGCTCGAGCCTCGAGGCAATCGTCGGACCGATGCCGACCAGCTGTGTCGTCTGGCACGGATGCTGAAACGGGATCGGACATGCCGCCAGCGAGCGGTAGGCCTTGTTAAACGTCTGCGCCGCCTTGGATCCCCTCTCGCGCGCCTCGTCGCGCCAAGCGCCGATAAAGGTCAACCACAGCGCATTGCTCGGCGGCACGGCCGGCGTCGGCGCCATCGTCTCCGAGAGCTGGACGGGACGATGTCGCTTCCACGGAAGGTCCGAAATGCGCTATCAATCCGCGAGGCTGTGGCGGTGCGGCGGTCCCGAGGCCGTCGGCTGCAGTGCCGATGCGTTGGTCGAAAGCAAGCAAAGCAAGGATGTCGGCGGGTAACGTCGCCTAGCGGTTGTTCATGTCAGGTGGAGAGCAGCTCGAGGTCGCCTCTCTGTCCAAGCTCAAGCCTCAACCCTTGTTTGCTCTTCGATGGCGGGCGAACGGCGAGCGGGTGCGATGGGCGAGGCTGGGTGTCGGTGGCGGCGGCCAGAGGTGGTACGGCGGTGTTGGTGTCTCTGTGCCTCGCGGGTCGCGGGCTGCCTCCACCCTCCAAAAACACGGGCGGCCCGTCGGCGAGCGAGCCAGGGTACTCACGCCCTCAACCCGATTTCCTTCCAAGATCGTTGGAGCCCGCCCGATTCTCACTCACCCGATTCTGCCCAACTCGGTTTGCCCCCCCCGCGCGGCCGCTTGCTCGCTCGTCTGGCCAAAGCAAGGAAACAAAGGACCGGCGAGCAGCGGCTGGCTTCCGGCCCAGGCTGGACCCTGGATTTCGGGCTTGCCGCGCTTGCCTTTTTGCCCCAACGGAGCCCGCCCCAACATGCACGCATTTCGATCTTGCTCCGGCGTCAAACATCCACATACATCGATGCTGCCTCCTGGCCGTTCCGCTGCTCAGCACGTTCGGACCAGGCCGCCTCGAAATCAAGCTGCTGCTGATTGCATCTGCTGTATGGGCTCACGACACGACCATGATTCTCTTGCAGAGAGCACGGTATCAGACGGTGCGATGACGGCCACCGCAGAGACGGGAGGCACCCGACGAACGACGGCGGCGGCGCCGGATGCGTCAGGCTACGATGGCACCCCGGTGCCTACCCGCCATGTGCGCCGGCTGGCTTGACGGGAAGAACGAGGCGAGGCGAGACAGGCTGGTTTGGCCGCCTGGACCGAAGAGCACCGACCACCGTATCAGCCACCGACCACCACCGGGTCGCCGCGGCTTTCCCCAACACCACGCACGCAGGGACAGACGCTGGCAGGGCAAGCGGCCCCCCCACCCGGCCGACGACCTGCTGGCGAGCGGTCGATAAGGCACGCACGGCGACGAGCGAGGGTCGATGGATCCCATCAAGCAGGCTGGGCGACCAAAAGCCGGCGCAACGGGCAGCACGCACGCCCGAACCTACGGTAGCCCTGCTGGCCTGTTGCCGCCGCTGGCTTCCAAAGGTCGAGCCCAGCTGGACGGACCATGACACTCTGTGGTGATCCGCCAGCGAAGGTGTTCTGGCTTCGACCTGCTTCTGTGCTCGTCTTCGAACGCCTCGCTGCCGACACATGATGAGATTTCGAGAGGAATCAAAGGTTGATCGATGGTGGCTCCATCATGCTACTTAGGGCGACGGCGAGGGCGACGGTAGCTGCTCTTCGACGGGCCGCATCCGAAGCTCGAAAAAAGGTGCGAGGCCGTCGTCGTCGTCGTCGTCGTCGTCGTCGCCTCCTACTTCTTTTCGGGAGCGCCTTGCTTTCGATTCGCTCCTCATCGACATGCTCCTGGCATCTCATGGAAGCCAGCTTCATACGTGCCGCCTCTCACCGTCGCCTGCCGTCGATCGCAGGCACAGTCCGACTACATAACCACAAGGCTCCGCAGGCGCTTGAGACGATACGAAGAGCGCGGGACGCCGTCGGGCGCGTTTCGCAACCGGGCGCGGTATGCGCCATGCCCGAGGCTGGACGGGCGGGCGTGGCGGGCTGGCGGGCTGGCGGCCGTCCGAGGGAGTTGCTTTCTTCCGTTTTTGCGTCGGTCTTGCGTCAAGGCCTCGCGTTGGCCACGACGGCTGGCCTGTGCGGGCGACCCGGCTGCCCACGCCGGCCTCCACAAGGGCTGGCGAGCCCCATCCAAAACCTTGGGCAAGGGTCGGCCCTCGCCCGCGGGCCTTGGCCAAGCCCAGCCGCGAACTTTTTTTTTTTTTTTTGGTGGCTGGTTTTGGGTAGCACACGAGCCACCCTGCCTCTTGGCCCAACGCAGGGCGGTCTCTGGATCCTCTGGGCCCCGCCTGCAGACAAGCAGGCCGGCCCAGCCAGAGGGACGGCGGGCCCACCGCCGATGTCGCCGGAGCTGGCTGCCCGCCGCCGCTTCTGACAACCCCAAACAGGGCGCGGGGCCAGCTGTGACCCTAGCCCGCCTGTCTGCCTGCCTGCCTGGGAGCAGCACGAGTCCGGCTTCGGCTGTGGTGGGCGACGAGGCCCAGCAGCAGGCGCCGAGATGGGGCTGCGATGCATGGCGGCTGGTGATGGCATCGAGAAGACGCAGGGCAGAATTACGCCCGCCATTGCCATCCTCGACCGGGATCGCGGCAGGTTGGCAAGGGAGAGCGAGGTAGATATAGGCGGCCGCCCCCACCATCGCCCCTCGAGCTCGCGCCCGACGCCCCTCCTCTTCCTCGTCTCTCTCGCCCCTCATCTCCTCCTCCTTCCACCACCAACACCTGCTGGACCCTCGCCCTTGCCCCCTACTCTCCTGGCACCGCGACCTCCGACGACATCCTCCTCCTCGACTGTCGCAACCCTCCACTCGACTCTAGCGTACTCGCTCCGCCAAGGTTTCCCTCGACCTTGCTAGACTAGTACCGACGACCCAGCACGCAAGGCCAGGCCGACTCCTGACGACGTCCATCCCCTCCTCTGGACGCTCCGAAGCGTCGCCAGCTTGACCATCGTCTCGCCAGCTTCACCTACCCCCTTTTGCCGTTTCAGCAGCAGCAGCGGCAGCAGCAGCAGGAGCAGCAGCACGCGCACCCGCCCTCTTATCCCTGCAGCGAAGCCGTCGCCTCTCGTCGCAGACCGCTTGCTCGCAGCTAGCCTCCTATTTGTTCGGCCCCTCTCCCGCCGCATAGACCTCCCGAGCTTCTTCCGGACGCTCGAAACATCGCCTTCCGCTAGATCTTCTTCGCAGGCAAGCCCGAATAGACTCGCCCAGCATGCCGATTCCGGATCACAAGGCAGTCGCCCACTTCATTGGTGAGTCGGAGGTTTGCGAGCACGCGGGCTGCTGCAACGCATCGCCGTCTCCGCTCGCTGACCCAGCCTCGAGCGGTGCTCTTCTCCCCTTCTCGACTGGCAGGCGGCAACCCGCTCGAGACGGCGCCCGCCGGAGTGGTGGCCGACTTTATCCGCAAGCAGGGCGGTCACAGCGTCATCACCAAGGTGCTCATCTGCAACAACGGTATCGCCGCCGTCAAGGAGATCCGTTCGATCCGCAAGTGGGCCTACGAGACCTTCGGCCATGAGCGGGCCATCGAGTTCACCGTCATGGCGACGCCCGAGGACCTCAAAGTCAATGCCGACTACATCCGCATGGCCGACCAGTACGTCGAGGTCCCCGGCGGCTCCAACAACAACAACTACGCCAACGTCGACCTCATCGTCGACATTGCCGAGCGTGCCGGCGTCCACGCCGTGTGGGCCGGCTGGGGCCACGCCTCCGAGAACCCGCGGTTGCCCGAGATGCTGGCCGCGTCGAAGCAGCGGATCATCTTCATCGGGCCTCCCGGCTCGGCCATGCGCTCGCTCGGAGACAAGATCTCGTCGACGATTGTGGCCCAGCACGCCGACGTGCCGTGCATGCCCTGGTCGGGCACGGGCATCAAGGAGACGATGATGAGCGAGCAGGGCTTCCTCACCGTCTCGGACGAGGTGTACCAGAAGGCGTGCATCCACACGGCCGAGGAGGGCCTGGAAAAGGCCGAGGTGATCGGCTTCCCCGTCATGATCAAGGCGTCCGAGGGCGGCGGAGGCAAGGGTATCCGCATGTGCAGCAACGCCGAGGACTTCAAGCAGCTCTACAACGCCGTGCTCGGCGAGGTCCCCGGCTCGCCCGTCTTTGTCATGAAGCTCGCCGGCAAGGCGCGCCACCTCGAGGTCCAGCTGCTGGCCGACCAGTACGGCAACGCCATCAGCATCTTCGGCCGTGACTGCTCCGTCCAGCGCCGCCACCAGAAGATCATCGAGGAGGCTCCCGTCACCATCGCCCCCGACGCAGCGCGCGAGGAGATGGAGAAGGCCGCCGTCCGCCTGGCCAAGCTCGTCGGCTACGTGTCGGCGGGCACCGTCGAGTGGCTCTACTCGCCCGAGAACAACGAGTTCTCGTTCCTCGAGCTCAACCCGCGTCTCCAGGTCGAGCACCCGACGACCGAGATGGTCTCGGGCGTCAACATCCCCGCCGCCCAGCTCCAGGTGGCCATGGGCATCCCGCTCTACTCGATCCGCGACATCCGCACCCTCTACGGCATGGACCCGCGCGGCAACGAGGTCATCGACTTTGACTTTGCCGACCCGGAGAGCGTCAAGACGCAGCGCAAGCCGCAGCCCAAGGGCCACGTCGTCGCCTGCCGCATCACGGCCGAGAACCCGGACACGGGCTTCAAGCCGGGCATGGGTGCCCTGACCGAGCTCAACTTCCGCTCCAGCACCTCGACCTGGGGCTACTTCAGTGTCGGCACCAGCGGCGCGCTGCACGAGTACGCCGACTCGCAGTTCGGCCACATCTTTGCCTACGGCGCCGACCGCTCCGAGGCGCGCAAGCAGATGGTCATCTCGCTCAAGGAGCTCTCGATCCGCGGCGACTTCCGCACCACGGTCGAGTACCTCATCAAGCTGCTCGAGACCGACGCGTTCGAGTCCAACACGATCACCACCGGCTGGCTCGACGGACTGATCCAGGACCGCCTCACCGCCGAGAGGCCGCCCTCCGACCTGGCCATCGTCTGCGGCGCCGCCGTCAAGGCCCACCTGCTGGCGCGCGAGTGCGAGGACGAGTTCAAGCGCATCCTCAACAAGGGACAGGTGCCGCCGCGCGACACGATCAAGACGGTCTTCTCGATCGACTTCATCTACGAGAATGTCAAGTACAACTTCACCGCCACCCGCAGCTCCAAGTCGGCGTGGACGCTCTACCTCAACGGCGGCCGCACCCTGGTCGAGCTGCGGCCCCTGACCGACGGCGGTCTGCTGGTGGGCCTGGCGGGCAAGTCGCACCCGGTCTACTGGCGCGAGGAGGTGGGCATGACTCGCCTCATGGTCGACTCCAAGACGTGCCTGATTGAGCAGGAGAACGACCCCACCCAGATCCGCAGCCCGTCGCCCGGTAAGCTGGTCCGCTTCCTTGTCGAGAGCGGCGATCACGTCAAGTCTGGCCAGGCCATCGCCGAGATCGAGGTCATGAAGATGTACCTGCCCCTCGTCGCCGCCGAGGACGGCATCGTGTCGTTTGTCAAGACGCCCGGCGTCGCCCTCAGCCCCGGCGACATCATCGGCATCCTCTCGCTCGACGACCCCAGCCGCGTCCAGCACGCCAAGCCCTTCGGCGGCCAGCTGCCCGACTTTGGCCTGCCCGTCATCGTCGGCAGCAAGCCGCACCAGCGCTTCGCCTATCTCGTCTCCATCCTCGGCGACATCCTCGACGGCTACGACCAGAGCCCCGTGATGCAGGCCACCATCAAGGAGCTCATCGAGGTGCTGCGCAACCCGGAGCTGCCCTACGGGCAGTGCACCCAGATCCTCTCGAGTCTCTCGGGCCGTATCCCGTCGCGCCTCGAGGACCTCCTCCGCAACGCTCTCGAGCTCGGACAGTCCAAGGGCGCCGAGTTCCCCGCGGTGCGCATGCGCAAGCTGACCGAGAACTTCCTGCGCGACAGCGTCGACGCGGCCATCCGCGGCCAGGTGCAGGCCACTGTGGCGCCGCTGACGCAGCTCTTTGAGGCCTACGCCGGCGGCCTCAAGGGCCACGAGGCCAACGTGCTGGCGGCGCTCCTCAACAAGTACTTTGACGTCGAGTCGCTCTTCACCGGCGAGGCCGACGTCATCCTCGAGATGCGCCTCCAGGCCGACGGCAACCTCGACAAGGTCGTCGAGCTGCAGACGTCGCGCAACGGTGTCAACCGCAAGAATGCGCTGCTGCTGACGCTGCTCGACAAGCACATCAAGCGCACCGCCCTCGTCTCGCGCACCACGGGCCCCAAGATGGGCGAGGCGCTCAAGAACCTCGCCAGCCTGCAGGGCAAGTCGGTGGCGCCCGTGGCGCTCAAGGCGCGCGAGGTGTCGCTCGACGCCGACATGCCCAGTCTCGGCGACCGCACCGCCCAGATGGAGTCGATTCTCAAGCTCTCGGTCACCTCGTCGACCTACGGCGGCGACTCGGACTACCACTCGCCCTCGCTCGAGGTGCTCCGCGAGCTCAGCGACAGCCAGTACTCGGTCTACGATGTCCTCCACTCCTTCTTTGGCCACCGCGAGCACCACCTCGCCTTTGCCGCGCTCTGCACCTACGTCATCCGCGCCTACCGCGCCTACGAGGTCATCAAGTTCGACTACGCCGTCGAGGAGTTTGACATCGAGGAGCGCGCCGTGCTCAGCTGGGACTTCCAGCTGCCCAGCCGCGCCCGCTCGGTCGAGGACCAGCGCCAGCTGTCGATCAGCGACCTCAACATGATGGCCAAAAAGTCGCGCGAGGACGACGAGCTGCGCAGGGGCGTCATGACCAGCTGCAGCACCGTCGAGGACATCCCCGACGTCCTGAGCAAGGTGCTCAAGTACTACGGCCGCTCGCGCGACGGCGCCGCCGCCATCAACGTGCTCAACATCGCCGTCTCGGACACGACGGGCGCCCAGGACACCGACATCCGCGCCAACCTGGTCCAGCACACCAACACCTTCGCCCGCCAGCTCGCCGCCGCCCGCGTCCGCCGCGTCACCTACCTCCTCTGCCAGCCTGGCATGTACCCCTACTTTGCCACGCTCCGCCCCGACGACGCCGGCGTGTGGGCCGAGGTCAAGGCGATCCGCAACATCGAGCCGGCCCTCGCCTACCAGCTCGAGCTGGACCGCTTCAGCCAGAACTTTGAGATCACGCCGGTGCCCGTGTCGTCGTCGACGATCCACCTCTACTTTGCCCGCGGCATCCAGAACCCGGCCGACACGCGCTTCTTTGTCCGCTCCCTCGTCCGCCCGGGCCGCGTGCAGGGCGACATGGCCGCCTACCTCATCTCCGAGTCGGACCGCATCGTCAACGACATCCTCAACGTCATCGAGGTCGCCCTCGGCCAGCCCGAGTACCGCAACGCCGACGCCTCTCACATCTTCATGTCGTTCATCTACCAGCTCGACGTCAGCCTCGAGGACGTCCAGAAGGCGCTCGCCGGCTTCATCGAGCGCCACGGCACGCGCTTCTTCCGCCTGCGCATCACAGGCGCCGAGATCCGCATCATCCTCAAGAAGCGCAACGGCGAGTCGTGGCCGATCCGCGCCTTTATCACCAACGAGACCGGCCTCGTGGTGCGCTACGAGGCCTACGAGGAGGTCGCTGCCGACGACGGCTCGAGCATCCTCAGGGCCATCGAGCCCCAGGGCAGCGCCGCCCCGCTCCACGGCCAGAGCACCCACTTCCCCTACGCCACCAAGGTGGCGCTCCAGTCGCGCCGCTCGCGCGCCCACGCCCTCCAGACGACGTTCGCCTACGACTTCATCGACGTGCTGCGCCAGGCGCTGCGCGCGTCGTGGGCCAAGGTCAACGCGGCCAAGACGCCCGCCGAGGTGCTCGCCTCGGTGTCCGAGCTGGTGCTCGACGACGGCGGCAAGCTCAAGGAGGTCAAGCGGCCCGCCGGCACCAACACCATCGGCATGGTCGCCTGGATCATTGAGGCCCTCACTCCCGAGTACCCCGCCGGCCGCAAGATGGTCCTGATTGCCAACGACGTCACCGTCCAGGCCGGCTCGTTCGGCCCCGTCGAGGACCGCCTGTTTGCTGCCGCCACCAAGCTGGCGCGCGAGCTGGGCGTGCCCA
Source organism: Pseudozyma flocculosa PF-1 (assembly GCF_000417875.1). Taxonomy (NCBI): domain Eukaryota; kingdom Fungi; phylum Basidiomycota; class Ustilaginomycetes; order Ustilaginales; family Ustilaginaceae; genus Pseudozyma; species Pseudozyma flocculosa. Next base: position 930,452 of record NW_006920871.1, read on the forward strand.
GGCTCTACGTCTCGGCCAACAGCGGTGCCCGCATCGGTCTGGCCACCGAGGCGCTCGACCTGTTCAAGGCCAAGTTCGTCGGTGACGACGCCACCAAGGGCTTCGAGTACCTCTACCTCGACGACGCGGCCAAGGCGTCAATCGACGCCACGGCGCCCAACAGCGTCCTCACCAAGGCCGTCGTCGCCGCCGACGGGACCACCCACCACCAGATCACCGACATCATCGGCCTCTCGCAGGACGGCCTCGGCGTCGAGTGCCTCTCGGGCTCCGGCCTCATTGCCGGCGAGACGAGCCGTGCCCGCGACGAGATCTTCACTGCCACCATCGTCACTGGCCGCAGCGTCGGCATCGGCGCCTACCTGGCGCGCCTCGGCGAGCGCGTGATCCAGGTCGAGGGATCGCCCATGATCCTGACGGGATACCAGGCGCTCAACAAGCTGCTCGGCCGCGAGGTATACACGTCCAACCTCCAGCTCGGCGGACCGCAGATCATGTACAAGAACGGCGTGTCGCACATGACGGCGCGCAACGACCTCGACGCGGTCAAGTCGTTTGTCAACTGGATGTCGTTCGTGCCCGCCCAGCGCGGTGCCGCCGTTCCCATCATGCCCACCGCCGACACCTGGGACCGCGCCGTCACCTACTCGCCGCCGCGTGGACCCTACGACCCGCGCTTCCTGCTCGACGGCAAGGTCGACGAGGAGGACGGCTCGTACCTCAGCGGCCTCTTCGACAAGGGCAGCTTCGTCGAGACTCTCGGCGGCTGGGCCACGTCGGTCGTCACGGGCCGCGCCCGCCTCGGCGGCATCCCCGTCGGTGTCATTGCCGTCGAGACGCGCACCCTGGAGCGCGTCGTGCCCGCCGACCCGGCCAACCCCAACTCGACCGAGCAGCGCATCATGGAGGCCGGCCAAGTCTGGTACCCCAACTCGGCCTACAAGACGGCGCAGGCCATCTGGGACTTTGACCGCGAGGGCCTGCCGCTGATGATTCTCGCCAACTGGCGTGGCTTCTCTGGCGGCCAGCAGGACATGTACGACGAGGTTCTCAAGCAGGGCAGCAAGATTGTCGACGGCCTCTCGTCGTACAAGCAGCCCGTCTTTGTCCACATCCCGCCGATGGGCGAGCTCCGCGGCGGCTCCTGGGTCGTCGTCGACTCGGCCATCAACGACAACGGCATGATTGAGATGTCGGCCGACGTCAACAGCGCGCGCGGAGGCGTCCTTGAGGCTTCGGGACTGATCGAGATCAAGTACCGCGCCGACAAGCAGCGCGCCACCATGGAGCGACTCGACCCCACCTACGCGCAGCTGGCCAAGGCGGCCAAGGCGGCCACGGACCCGGCCGAGCAGGCCGCGGCGAGGAAGCAGCTGGCCGAGCGCGAGAAGCAGCTCTCGCCCATCTTTACCGCCATCGCCACCGAGTACGCCGACGCCCACGACCGTGCCGGACGCATGCTGGCCGTTGGCGTCCTCCAGACGGCGCTGCCGTGGGAAAACGCGCGCCGCTACTTCTACTGGCGCCTGCGCCGCCGCATGAGCGAGGTGGCCGCCATCCGCACCATCGGCGAGGCCAACCCGCTCCTCTCGGCGGCCGAGCAGCGCGCGTTGCTCGTGACGCTCGTCGGCGCACCCGAGGCCGACAACGACAAGAGCATCGCCGAGCACCTCGAGGCCTCGGCAGGGCGCCTGGCCGACGCCGTCAAGAAGCTGCGCGCCCAGCACCTGCTGGCCCAGATCTCGGCGCTCGACCCAGAGCTCCGCGCGCACATTGCCGCCTCGATCCAGCAGTGAGGACGCAAGCCCCGCCTCCGCTGCCACACGGGGATCAAGGGACCAGGACGATTGTTGTTTTCCGTTTCGCCCGCTCGCTTCTCCTGAGGTTGTCTTTCGCCGCCGCAGCTTCTCGCGGCACCTCTACGGGTTCTCCTCCTTCGCCTTCTTCCGCCGCATCGTCACCCGGGTTTCTTTCTGCTGCTCCATCTACACCGTCTTCGGGGATACAGGTCCGAGCAGCTTCGTCGGGCGTCCGCCCCTTGGCTTGCGCCGCCATTTCCTGGTCAGGTTGAGGGACCTGGCTAGGCCTGGACATGGCGTACCGAGTCCATCGAGGCACGATGGCCGAGGGCCGTCTCGGTCTGATGGTCGACACTTCCTCCTTCCTCCGTCTTGCTGCCTAGGCGCTTCGGAAGGCTGCGCTGCAAGTCATCCTACCCAAGCTCTCGCTGCTGAGGGGCAGTGAGGCCACGGTCAGGGACCGCAGCGTCGCCTTCCTCCGACCCTCTTCCCGGCCCCCCTTCCTTACCACCTTTCGCTTAGTTACCCGGGCTTCGCAGGCAGCTCTGCTCCTGTTTGCCCCTCCTTTAGCCTCGCATCCACACACATAGACACGATTTGCACGGCCCACCGATTGAGAAAAGAATCTGATGACCATCTACCAAAGCAACGAACGAGTGTGTGCACTCACGGCTGCCATCCCTCTCTGTCCACGGCCCTGGCTGGCTCGGGGCTCAGGGACGGTGCAGCGCGGGGCGAGGCGCAGCACACGACCGAGCAACCAAGGTGGAGGGAGGTGCGGCGAGGTTGAGCCAAACTTGATTCGACGCTCGGACCCATGATGTTGGCCCTATGGCCCTCCGCCTCCTCTCCCCCTCCATCTTCATCTCCACCTGCCACTCCCTCCATCTACACCATCTCCTGCGCAGCTCTAGACATCTCGCCCTCGCCCGCTCCAAGACGATAGACGATAGGCTACAAGACGACAGACGAAAGACGACGCCAAGATGGCGACTGCTCTATCTCGAGCCACGGTGGCAGAGGAGCTCGACTCGTGGACCCGGCTGGTGGACATGACGCTACAGGATGCTCGTGTGCTGACGTTGCAGCAGTACGTCGAGCTATACGGTGCCCAGCTCGACGTCGAAGACGTCGAAATGCCAGATGGACCCGCCACTGCCTCCGCCTCCGCTTCGGTATCCACGGCCGCAGCGGCGTCAACGTCGCTACCGCCACCGCAACGACAGAGTAGCAATGTCGAGCCCCACACCGAGACCAGCGGCGCGGTCCCAACCGTCGATGCGGAGGGTGAGACGCTCTCGTACGTCAAGGTCAAGGGGAGAGGCAAGACGAAACCCGTCCAGGTCGACTCGACCCGTTCGGCCGTTAGCCAACTCTTCGGTACGTGTTTGCTCCCCCGACACACACTCTCGCCCTTTCGCTTTTGGACTCCGACCTCATCGTCGAGCTCACCTGTCTCACGCCATTCCTTCGTCGCACCATGAACAGAACTGGCCTCGCATCTCGGCGTCCCGAGCCCCATCATGGATAGCAAGAGCCTCAACCTCTCGTGAGCCTCTCCTCTCCCGCGCCGGACCGGGCTCCCCACCAATGACCTCGCATGGAGCCAGCCCAACCCCCCCCATCTGCTGACCTCGCACCCGCCCTTCCCTCTTTCTCCTCGACTTCCGCACGCACGACCCAAAACAAATGACAGAAAGGGACCGGCGGGGCTCAAGCACTTTGTCACTCTTCGTTTCCTAGACCGGATCTGGGAGGATACACACGGCGCGACGTCCGTCAAGGCTGGAAGGGAGGCAGTCTGCGCCCTGGCGCTTCGCGACATCCTCGATGCCTCTCGACGCGAGGCTTAGAGCAGCGCGGGCGCGGGCACCGAACCGGTTCGACGTTCATTCGAGACTGCTTTTTTCGGCGGTGCGGGCACACCAACACCAGCGCGGCCAGTGCCGTCGAGCGGGCGAGCGCATTAGTACTGGCCTTGGCCGGCTCCTGCCGCGCCAGCCTGTCCGCCTGCGGCAGCCGCTGCGGCTTGCTGACGGTAGTACCTGTCGAGCGAGGGAGAGGGGCAAGAGCGTAGGTCCAAGCATCAGTCGACTGGTTCCAAAATCATCCGCGGCATCGCGTCGGAGGCGGCGAGGTACTCACTCTTCCCATTCCTTCGTGTAGTCTTGACCGGCAGCAGCCTGGCCCTGGCCCTCTGCGCCCGCCGGAGCGGCCGCAGCTGCAGCGCCGTTGCCAGCCGCAGCCTGCTGGGCATAGTAGGCGGCCCACTCCGCCGAGTAGTCGGGCTGCGCGCCAGCCTGGCCGCCAGCGGCAGCACCGCCGGGCGGTACGCTGTTGGCACCAGTAGCAGCCGGAGCCACTGGGCTGCCGTAGCCGGGCTGTTGGCCGTAGTAGCCGGCACCAGGCGGGCCCTGCTGAGGGCCACCGTAACCTTGGTTCGGGTAGCCGCCTCGTCCGCCGCCGCCGCCGTAGCCCCCGCGGAAGCCTCCGTCCGGTGGTCCGCCG
>NW_006920871.1:934778-944642 GCF_000417875.1 Pseudozyma flocculosa PF-1
CGAACCTGCCGCCGCCCCCGCGCGGGCCGCCGAAGCCAGGGCTGTTCCACACATTCGGGTCGCGCCAGGGCGGGACCTTTTGGCCCACCGGCCCGCCTGGCGCACCAGGAGCACCCACGACGGGTCCAGCAGCGCCCGCCGGTCCGGCCGCCGCTCCTCCGCCTTCGCCGAGCTCTGCCATCAGGCTGGCGTACTCGGAGTCAAACTGGCGAGCGCCGCCAACGCCACCAGGGCCTGGGGCCAGCGCCGCCGCCGGGAGCTCCGGGCATGCCGGGCGGTCCACCAAAGGCGCCGCCACGCCCCTGGGTGCAGTCGCGCGCGAGATGGCCCTGACCGCCGCAGCGGTGGCAGATGATGTGGGCGGTCCAGTTGCGCTGCTCGGGGCACTCGAAGGCGCGGTGGCCCTTGTTGCCGCAGTTCTTGCAGATCTGGTTCTCGTCGTCGCGGAGCGTGCCGTTGAGCGCGGCCAGCTCGCGCAGCTGGTTGCGCTTGTGGTCGTTTTCGCCCTCGGGCGTCGAGGCGGCCGTCTCGATGACCTGGTTGATGAGGCGGATGCACTTCTTGACCGCGGCCTCGTCGTCGGCCTGGACAACGCAGTGCATGTCCTCCTCGTCTTCGTCGGCGCCAGCACGGCCCTTGCCCTCCTTGACCGAGCCCTTGCCACGGATCGAGATCTTGGCGCCGCTCTCGCGCTCCATCTTCTTGAGCGTGTTGCCGCGCGGGCCCACCAGCAGGCCAAAGAAGTTGATCTCAGGGAACTCCTTGAGCGGCAGGAAGACCTTTTCGGTGGGCCGCGTGTTGCGCTTGGCGGCGTGGTACTCTGCAGGCGGGCGGAAGTTGGGGTCAAGCTGCATCTGCCGCTCGACGAGGGCCATGCGCTCGTCCTCGAGCCTCTTGCGGTAGCGCACCTCGCGCGTGTTGGTCCTGCGTCCCTGGTTGTCGTAGGTGGGCGGCGGCGACGGCGAACGCTCGCGGTCCGGCGGCACATAGTCGCCCGAGCGCAGCTTGCGCGAGATCTCGTCGAGGCGGACCTGGATGGCGTACCGATCAAGCTCCTGCTGCGACACGTTGGCGCCGATGGCCGTCGGGATGTTGACCTGGTCAGCGGCGTCACCCCAGCGCGAGCGTCGTTTGCGGGGCGCTCCGTCGGCGCCAACGGGCGAGGCTGCGGCGCCATTGTCGTCCCGGTCCCTCTTGATGCCGATGCTAGCAGCAACTGCGGCGGCGGCGGCGGCAGCAGCTTCCCTCGGGTCCCTTCCCGGTGCGCCCGGGCCCGGACCACCCATGCCAGGAGGGCCCATGCCCATGTTTGGTCCGCCCATGCCCATATTCGGTCCGCCCATGCCCATGTTTGGCCCGCCCATGCCCATCGGATTCGGGCGCGGCGGACTCATGCCGTAGCCGCCACCTGCGGCTGCGGCAGGCTCTTGGCTTGGGCTGGCAGCGCCTCCGCCGCCACCCCAGCGGCGCGCATTGCCGAGCGGCTGGGCGTTCATGCCCGTCCGTTGGGCGTTGCTCCTCCAAGACATGCTGGTGGTGTGTGGTCAGGTGGGTCAGGAGAGGGTCAACAGCCTTTGTGCTGCGTAGTGTCGGTGTATGGGCTCGCGAGGGCGAAGCGGATCCGGTGGTTAGTCCTCTCGAGAGCTCAAAAGTCAGAGGCAAGCGAGCGGCGAGGCGAGGTGTTAGAGGGGGCCGAAGAGGTCGTAAAGGTATCGAGTCCGGAGTTCCGTCAGTGCCCAGGTCAGCCGAACAGAGGGTCGGAGCGTGGGATGGGCTTTTGAGGTACGTCAGTGTGAGTGGCGGGTCCAGACGTTCAGAGGCCGAGCGGGTCAGTCGTCAGTCCTCGCTGCGAACCGATGCCAAGCGGCGGCGTTGAGGAAAAAGGTTAGGTGAAAGGTCGACGGACGAGGCCAGCAGAGCGTCAAAGGAGAGAAATGACGGTGATGAATTCGACTGAGGGAGGAGACTAAGGAGAGGGGCGGATGGATGGTGATGGTACGCTAGCAAGGTGGCGCAAGACGGCTGAGCCGGGTTGGCAGGACAAGCCAGGACGGACGGCGGCCGAGCGACGGGCGTCGTCGGTTTTTTTCGCGTTCAGCGCCAGCCAAGCCAGGCCAGGCCGCCGTCCCCCGATCCCGATCCAGGCAATCGACGCGCGCGGGCTGATTGGGTGGCCTCAGCGGCAACAGCCGGCAGACCGCCTGACCCAACTGCGGCAGCTGGCAAGGCCACCCTCCCGCCCACCAACGATGTCGCCCCGTCGCCACACCGACGCCAGGATCGCAGGTGCTCGCTGCGCCTGTTCCTCCATCAATCTGCTTCATATCCGCCGCAGCTGCATAGGCGCCGCTCGACCGTGACGCTGCGGTTCACATTCGATCTCGAAGCGGCGCCGGACCGCCGAGGTACATACATATCGCCATCCACCGGTTCTCTAGTCGGGGCCAGGTCGGAAAGCCCACATCCTGTTGGCCCGAGCGTCGACCGAATGACAAAGGTCATCGATATGGGCCCACCTCATGAGTGAAGATCGGCGCTCGACGGCGTGGTCGAATGCGGCATCCCGGAACCAAAGTTCAGCGGAGCATCAGGGGCACGACTAGCTTGGCCAAGGGGACGAGGGTCACACTGCTTCGAGGAACCACGCATCGCCAGTACCTTCTCTCAACGTGAGATGCCCGGACTTGGCAGGTATAAGGCCATCATGTTCTCTGACTCTGCAAGGCGCCTCGACATCCAAACGAGCCTCGATTCACTCTCCTTCCTCCTTCAGCCTTTGCAAGCTCATGAATCCCACCATGAAGAGCTGGCTTGCCGTCGTCGTCGTCGCCGTCCTAGCCTCTTCTGTCGCCGTCAGCGTCGACGCTCTGCCCGCCACCACCTATGCGGATGGCGTAAGTCTTTTCCTCCCGGGCGAACTAGGCACTCTTCGACGTCGTGGCACTGACCCCTTCCCGCTGTTCGCTTCATCCTACCCATCTTTACTCGGACCGTCAGCCGACGGCCGATCCGCAGGCGCTCGTCAAGCATGTCGATGAGCTAGTCGACCAGCGCACAGACCCTGACAATCAGGCCGTGGTCTGCGACAACCAGCCGTTCAAGCTCGAGATCCCGCGCAAGAAGGTGGACTTGCCTTCGTGGTCTGGCTACACGTGCATTTACGTCTTTGGCGCGGGCCAGGTCTACACTCATCTGGGCTCGATGAAGACCGGCACGGTGTGGATCCGCGTCGACGACACGGCCTGCAGCACGGACGGACGCAACATCTATTGCTAGAGCGTAGCTTGAACCTCGCACATGGGGCGGGAGCCCGCAGCTGTCGGGAATGCCGAGAAGATGCGGCGACCGTCGAAGTCGAAGATATCGCGCCGCGCGTGCTCTTGCTCAGCACCGCGGAAGCCTCCGCGCGGCGGCGTTTCTGCTCCAGCGCCGTGAGCGGCATCTAGAGACGACCAATCAGCGGACCAGCCCGCCAGCTAGTTAGCCCGCCGCTCCTTGCCAGCCATGACCATCCTTCGGCGTGACGAGCACTCGTGTGCGCAGGGAGCGCGTTGCGGAGAGAAAGAGGTGTATCTATCTCGTGGACTTGCTTCCGCGGCCCACGACCTGCGACGTCGGAAGCGCGCGGCAGCCGGAGAGCCCCGGGCTGTTGAAAGAGCGGGAGCGGCCCGAGCTCTCTCTGTGCCATGCATGTGCACCTAGCCTAGCCTCGTCCGCCGTGGCTCCCGTCACCGAATAGGGGCCGTCATGGTCGCCGATGCCACGTCCGTCCTTACGTGGCGTCGTCCTCGGATTTCGGGCCGACGCGCTGCCGTGGAAGCGAGCCGAAACAGCTTCTGCCACCTTCGACGGCGCGGACGAGCCGTGTTCCGCGTCCCGAAGATGCAGCGAGTTGCTTTGCTTGCTCGGACTCGGCCCGGACCGCCAGAGTGTTCGGCGCTGTCACATCGGTGGGACCTGCGCTCGTATCGCCGGCTTGGTGGCTTGGTCTCCGCTGGAATCCTGGCCAGCCCCTTGTGCTCCTCGTAACACCGCTGCCTCCGACCGCAGCTGGCCACTAGCATGTCACGCCCCCTGAAAGCGGATCATCACATGAACGCAGCCGTGTGAGGCGTTGGAAGCGGGCGCCGTCGAAGAGCACGCCAGCGAGGTGCAATTTGTGCCATTTCGACAGATTGGATGTGATTGCGGCGAGGTGGCTGAGGTGGAGCGAAGCTTGGGCCAGCTGGCGTCCCCTCGGGCATGCCGAAAACGAGCGGAAGCGGAAGCGGTGCGGTGCGGCTCCTGCGCCCGTCTTTGTCAGAGCACCCCTTCAAAGCTAAGATCACAGCTGCATGCCACCCCTCCCCGAAAAAAAGCAGCCTGGCCCGGGCCTCGAGCCGGGCGCGCGCGCCCCAGCACAGTCACCCACCGCCGCCTGCCCAACAGACCAAGCAGGCTTGTCGTATGCGGGCGGGCCCAAGTCTGGCCTTTCAAGCAGAAAGGGGCGCAGTCATATCATCGCTTCTGTTCCGTTCACCACCATCACCGCCACTACCGCCACCACCTACGATATCGCCCCATCACCCCTCCGGTCCATCTCTCGCACACCTCCTGCTGGCCAGCTTGCCCGTCGTTACCACTTCGACCAGCTGAGCCTCCACACCGCACCTGACGGCATCCCTACGCCCTCCACCTCGCCACCGGCTAGACTGAATTCGGCCGCGCTCAGCCAACAAGCCTGCCCACCCGCTTCGCTCTGGCCCGTCCATAACCCACTGGAGAGAATCCATCGTCAGCTAGTCTCACCATGGCGGCCACTCAGGTTGCTCGCAACAACAGCTTCAACGGGTTCGACGAGTTTGTCAACCTCCCCTCCTCGCCCGCCCTCACTCCCCGCCTGCAGCCGACCAAGCCCGCCCAGATGGCGGCCAACGCCACCAACGGGGGTCCGTCCAGCTCTACCGCCGCTGCCAACACCGGCGCCGCCTCTGCGTCCGCTTCCACGCCCGCGATCAACATGCGCACGGTCGGACTCGACGAGAACCAGCCTCCGCCGCCTCCTGGCTCGTCTCCCGAAGCCCTCTTCGTAAGTCTGTCCTGCCTTTCGACGGCAAAAGGCCGCCACTGCTACATGGATCAATGCGGGTGAGGCGCAACCCCGTGCTGACCGTCCTCGTGACTGGCGCCTTATCTGTCCTTCACACAATCCCTCGCAGCGCTATTACCTTGCCGCCGAGCTGAGAAAGGCGGGCACTCGCCCCGACGAGGCCCTGCTCGATCGCTACGTCAAGAACCATTTTGACAGTCTCTTCAAGAACAAGCAGCCCGCCACTGCGTCGGCGTCCACCTCCAACGCAGTCCCCAAACCCGCACCCACCCCTCGGGCGATCTCGGTCAAGCCTTCCTCGTCGTCGTCGGCGCCTGAGCCCATCGCTCTGCAGCGCCTTCCCGTGCCTCGGAAGTCGCCCGCGGTCCCCACACCGGCTGTTACCCCTCGTTCCGCCCCCGAGGCGGGCCCCTCAAGCCAGCCTGCCCCTGTCGCTCGAGACCGGGCCGATTCGCCACCGGAACTTCAGGCGCCCGACTCCCCCTCGGCTTCGGCCAAGAGCTTCTCGCCGCTGTCCACGCCGCCCGCGCTCGCCGCGGTCGACGAGATCGAGGAGCTCGACTTCACCAAGGGCTTCAAGCAGAGCGAAGCGACGTTCGATGGCGCAGCCCTGGACTCGTTTGGCTTTGTCGACGGCTCGGATCTCGGCAGCCGTGCGTTCCGCGCTTCGGCCTTCAACCGAGAAGCCGACGAGCCGTTCTCGATTGACCCGCACATGATGCAGATGGACACCGCCTCGTCGCTGGAGCTTCTTGGCAGCACCAGCAAGGGCGCTCCCGTTGCGGCCGCGCCGCAGTGCGATGTCAGCGCCATGTCTGAAGACGGCCTGTCGGATCTCGAGGAAGAGGACAGCAAAGAGAAGCTTGCCGGTCTGCTTGAGCACCACAAGCAGCAACAACAGCTCGGCTTCTACGGATCCCAGGCCAGCGGTTCCAACGCAGGCGACAGCCGCGACTCGACGCCGGCCACCGGCTCTGGCAGCACGCCCTCGGCCATGTCCAGGGTCGCTGCGTTCCCCAACGACGCCAAGCCGGACCCCGAGGAGTACAAGAAGCTGAGCAGCAAGGAAAAGCGGCAGCTGCGCAACAAGATCTCGGCGCGCAACTTCCGCACCCGCAGGAAGGAGTACATCACTCACCTCGAGGAACAGGTGGCCGACCGTGATTCCATCATCGAAGGCCTGCGCCAGCAGCTTTCGCAGGTGACGATGGAAAAGGCGTCGCTGCAGGAAGAGGTCCGCACGCTCAAGGCGAGGACCATTTCGCAGAACGACGTCGGCAAGATTCTCGAGGCGCTGCAGAAGAACCTCTCGCCCGGCAACAGCACCTTGACCGTGGCGCCGCCGCAGCAGCCAGCCGCTCAGGCCGGGTTCGACAGCGCCACCAACGCTGGCTCCGGCACGCCGCTGACGCCGAGCGCCTTTTTCAGCTTCGCAGACGGCTCGCGTCCCTCGACGCCCACCAGCATCGCCTCGTTCGGCAGCGCCAGCGCCGGCGCCGCCGCTAACTGCGTGCCTGGATCGCCCCGTGCGTCGTCGCCACGACCCTCGCTGCTGCGCCGGTCGTCGCCCTCGCTCATCGCCCAGCCCAACACCAAGAAGGACGTTGGACCGCAGTCGAGCTTCTGGGGCGGCGTCGGTGGCGCCGCCGGCCAGAGCTTCACCCCGGTCTGCTGAGATGGCCTTGCTGCCAGTCTCACGTCGGCCCGCCTAAGGTCGCCGGCGTTGTCTGGCTCTTTGATTCGGCCGCGCATCTCTCTCTCTCTCTCTCTCTCTCTCTCTCTCTCTCTCCCCGTCTCTCTATATTCCAGCATGACTCCATGGCCCACCTTCTCGCCACATTTCTGTATTTCTTCGCCTCCCGTCTTCCTAGCATTGGCCGTCCGCGTCCTTTCCTCGTCCCTGATCCCCTCTCTACTGCCACCGTCTGTTAGTATCCTCTCGCCTACGCATGTCTTCTCCCCTCTCTCTTCCGCCACGTTTCGAAGCGGGACTCGATCTCCCGCGCCAATGTCACCGTCCCCCGTCGTAATCTTTGAGTGACCCCTGTTCAGAAGCGCGCCGGCTTTGTTCCTGGCGGCTGGATTGCCGGCGTGAGACTGCCGTGAGTCGTCCCGCGGGGGAATACGATGGCAGTGGCCGATTCGTGAGGAGCCGAGTGTCGGGAGTGCCGTTTGAGCTACCATGGATCCGGGTAGCCCAGACAGAGGACGGCAACGGGCCATGAGGTCGAGAGCCAGGCCGGGGGGCCGAGCGCGTCGTAGGTTGGTGAGGACAGTGCGTCGACGGACTTGTCGAGTGCAGCTGCAGCGTGTTGGAATCGCCGTGAGAGGAGAGAGCGACTGTGAAAGACGCGAAGGGTGCCTTGCGAGAGAGAGATGGGACGCCGTGCAGCCACACGCGTGGCAAGACGAGAATGGCCTTGAGGAAGCAGAGGGGGCGAGGGAGCCAGCAATGGCGGGTATCCGTGGCTCGAGGGACCGGTGGGGAGCAGGTATGAGGTGCCGCTTGCGCTCAATCGTAATCCTCGTCCTCGTCGAGGCTACGTTTTACGCCACGCTGTTCGGCTGAGGGGGCTTGTGTCTGTTGTTGTTGTGGTGGTGGTGGTGGTGGCTGCGAGGCGGCTGCATCGGTCGACATGCTGACGTCGCCGTCACCTTCGGCGGCCTGTCCTGCCTCTCGTGGAGCGCCCACAGCGGTGCCAGGCCCTGCAGCCGTCGACGCCGCCTGTGGTGGCAGTGCCGCATCCCCGTCGTCGTCATCGTAGTCGTCATCGTCGCCCACCAGCATACGGCTCGGTGCCGCCGCCGCCGTCGCGTTGCCATTGGCAGTTGCAGCGGTAGCAGCAGCGGCGGTGCTCGCTGAAGGTTCCGATGCGGATTGCTGCTGGGCATCGTTGCCGTCGGTGTCATCTTCGGCCTCGTCGTAGTCTGGCGGAGGCGGGTTGGGGATGATGGTAAAGTTGACGTTGGTGAGGCAGTGTTGCTGCGGTGGTAGACGCACGCCGTGGCGATCCGAGATGGGGGGTAGCGGGACCGAGTTGAGGGAGGTGGCTAGTGCCAGGAGCGTCTGTGTGCGGAGACGGGCAGAAGGGAAGGGGAAGGGGAAGTGTTCCAGGCGTGGAGCGCAGGGAGTCAGGCACAAGACGGGCGAGGTGGCGACGGTAGAGGAATGGCCCCGCAAGCGGTGCCGGACTGCGGGCGGGCACTCACGTCTTTTTCGGGCGGTGTTGTGAAGCTATAGTTTACCCTGCTCTGGATGGCGAGGGTGACGTCGTCGAGCGAGACCGACGAGGTACCCTGACGCGTCGATGCGTGGTCGGCATAGACGAGGGCATCGCTGAGGACGTCGTAGGTGTAGCGGTGGGCGAACTCGAGGAGCTGGAGGAGCACCTCTGGCTCTGCGTTCGAGACGCCCATGCTGGCCAGGATGAGGGCCATGAGGCGGGCGTCGCGCGGGACGGGACCGCGAAAGCCCGTGGCGGATGCGCCTGCCGACGCTTGGTCCGCGCCGCGCGGATGCTGTGCGGATGATGATGCGGTGGCTGATGGCATGATGGCGGACGGCCGGTCGGTCGTTGGTGGGTGAGGAGGTGGTGCTGGGCGAGGGGCAAAGTAGCAGCGCAGCAGCCAGGCGGGGAGGGGCAGAGGGAGGTGGTGGTCAGGCCAGGCCAGGCCAGGCAAAGGCGGCGCGTCGGTGCTCCAGAGTGGAGTAGTGGGGTGTATCGGCTCCGAGGTCCGCCATGCTCTCTCCCTCCCGCTCAACCGCAGCAGAAAGGGCGGGCTGCCTTTGAGCCTGTCGAGAAAAAAAGCCAGCCTTCGGGCCCCCAGCTCCAAGGCGTCGAGTTGGAAGGAGGATTTAAGCAGACAGGAGCCTCCTTCACCCCCCAGCGTTGCTGCCACCACCACCACCACCATCCGCCACTCCGACTCCGTTCCGTATCGACATCTCCTGCTTTCCGCCATGCAATAACAGCCGTCGTATTGCTCCATCTGCCTGTCCAACCGACCTCTCGCCATCGACGTGTATCGTCCGTCTCTCCCCCTCTTCCCCATCCCCTCCCCTCGTCCCTCGTCCCTCGTCCCTCATTCCTCATCCCCCCTCCGCACAACGGCACATCCGAAGCCCCGCTACCTCTGATCCCCATAGGTATTACAGGGGTCAAAATGTTTTGCCAACATCGACGCCTCCATCCCAATGACAATAGGATGACGTCGCCCTCTTCGACCTACACTTCCATCCCCCTCTGCCCACCGCTCCTCGCATCGACGACAACCGGGGCCGCTTTATTTACATCTGAAAAGGTGGGGCGGCCCTCGTTTGGCGTCGGCGCGTACAGGAGGGCCGAGGGGCCGCTTCGGCGGGGGTCGGAGAGGACGACAAGGCTGGCCAAGATCAAAGCCGTAGTCCCGATCGAGTTGCTCCCACGTCGGTCTACACTATTCGTTGGCCCACACACCTTCCCTTTCGTCTGCCCCGTGTCTCTGCCTGTCTGTAGTACCCTGTGCGCCGTTTGGGAATCAACAAGTGAAGAGAGAGGCGAGCTGGCTTTCGAGTTCAGGGACGGAGACGAGTAGCGTAGATGGGTGGGAAGACGCGCAAGGAGCGTGGCCGGTCATCGCGGCCACCATCTCGAGACGAGAGGGTTGCCAACGAGCCTCGAGGGGAGAGAGAGCGTGGTAAAGACGGTGGAAGCGTCCGCAGGCGGGTCGCCAGTAATTGGAACAGGAGTAGAGAGAGAGAGAGAGAGAGAGAGAGAGAGAGAGAGAGAGAGAGA
>NW_006920871.1:945026-1038115 GCF_000417875.1 Pseudozyma flocculosa PF-1
GAGAGAGAGAGAGAACAAGACGGGGGCTGGAAGCGGATGACCGGCAGTTTGAAGCACCAAGCCAAGGTCGAGGCCAGGACCTGGACCTAGATCAATCGACCGACCGACCACCTGCCACGCGGGCAGCAGGCCTGGCTAGGCCTGGCCAGACTGACGCGCCATCAACGTCCCGTGGCGGCGATCCCAAACCCAATGACGCCGGCGGTGCCCATGATGTCCAGCGCATTGTGCTTGTCCGTCAGCTTCTTCTCGAGCGCAGCCCGCTGCTGCGGCGGGAGGAGCGACCTCGCGTCCCCACCTCCCGTCAGAGCTTTCGCTTCTCCAGCCGCCGCACCTTCGACACCACGGCTTGCCCCCGCGTTGAGGACGCTCGACGAGGGAGCAAAGCTGAAGCCGCCAGCACCGGCACCGGGGCCGCCGCCGCCCATGCCGCCAGCGTGGCCACCGGCGAGGCCCCGAGCATTGGTGAAGGCATTGGCGTTGAGGCCGCTCGAAAAGAGGGTGCCCCGATCGCTGAACGGCTGCAGGCCACTAGCGGCCCGGGTGGCGCCCGCTGCGTCGTCGGCTGCACCTACCGCCAGCTTGCCTCCGAGACGGCCTGCGCCGCGTGCGGCCGCAGAGGCGCCGCCCTCGCCGCCCTTGAGAAGCGGCAAGGCCATGGGCGCAAAGCTGCCCGCCGTCATGAGCGTGTTCATCGTGCCGCCGCCCGACGATCCCTTCTGCGCCGCCTGGAGCTGCTTGGCCAGCTCGGCGTTCTTGAGCGCCAGAGATTCGCTCGCCTCCTGGGCGAGCAGGCTGGAGCCCTGGGTCGCCGCCTCCCTGGTCGCGGCAGTGGCGACTGCGTCCGTTGCCGCCGTGCCAGCTACTCGCGCCGCCGTGCCGCCAAGCAGATCTCCGGAAAGCGTCGTGAGGACCTCTGTAGGCATGATGCAAAGCAACGAATGTTAGGATGGCGTCGGTCAGAATGTCCGGCCCCGACGTGGGCGCTGGCAGGTGCAAGGTCAACTCACTGGGCGCGAGTGTCTCGGCACCTTCGACGACGGCGGCCACCGCCCGCTTGACGAGGCTGTGGGTCAATCGGAGTCAAGGAGTGGATGGGCGCAAGATAAGCCATCGCGCAGTCACGCCGACCTGCTTTCGGTCAACGCCTCCATCGAACTCACGTGTGGTCGCCGGGGCCATGCTCGATCTTGCGTTGGCCGTGGAGAGCGGCGTCGTCTCGCTTCTGGTAAGCTAGACCGCCAAAGGCAGCAGAGCCTGCGTTTTCGCCGAGCAGGCCACCCGTAAAGGTGGTCGAGGGCGACGCCATCTGCCATTGCTGCTGCGAGGCCATAGCCGCAGGTGCGGCGACGGCCGACTGCACTGACGCTGCGAGGCGGGGCACGGGTCCCTTGGCATTGTTGTTGGGCGTGACGAGCGGGACAGGCTCCCGGCGATGGCTCTGTGCCACCATCAGATCGCCGACGATGCCGCCGATTACCATGGCGAAGCCGCCGATCTGCATGCCGGTCAGCTTGGTGCCGCGCTTGTCGATCCTTTTGCCATTGTCGCTAGCGTCGTTGCGGCGGCCGCTGCTGTTGGGGTCATGGAGACGCTCGTTGCCCGTAGCGTCGATGTCGCGCTTGCTGATAGCGTGGGCGTTCGACGATTCGGTCGTCGGCGAAGAAGCCTGCAGCTCGCCCAGCAGACCTCCCACCTTGACAGTCGTGCCGGTAGCGTACCCACCTCCTGCAGCCGCCGCATCGCCCAGGATTCCTCCTGTGAACTGTGTTGAAGGCCCAGCCTGGTTGAAGAGGTGGCCGGCATCACCTCCCGCGTCCGCAGGGTCGCCCGCCACCTGCTGCTGTTGCTGTTGTTGCGGTGGCTTGAAGTTGGTGTTGGGCTGGATACCATTGGCACGCAGCTGCCGCTCGAGGTCGTGCTTGTACTTCATGGCCGCGGAATCGTCGTCCAGCTTATTTGCATCGCGAGGGAACGTCATCATCGAGGTCAGGGCGCCCAGTCCGACGCCGATGGTGCCATAGAGTGCGAGGAGCTTGTTGTTCGACTTCTTTGCGGCCGCCTTGATCAGGTCGCTGTCGCTCAACTTGGCCGCAGGGCTGCTAAAGAAGCGCTTGACAAGCGGCCGGCCGGCACTGGCTCCGCTGAGAGCGCCTCCAACGCCGACGCCGGCACCGTCGAGGCGGTTTGCTGCTGCTGCGGCTCCTCCTCCTGCTCCTCCTCCCGTCTCACCGAGCAGACCACCAGTGTACTGCTGAGACGGCGAGGCATAGATCGCAGCAGCTGGCTGCGTGACGGCTTCGTTCCCGGCCGAACTCGAGGTGCCGTCCGCGGCAGGTCCAATGACGGCACGATCTCCGGGACGGCCGCTCGGCACGCCGGCGGCGCCGTAGAAGTTGCCGTACTCGCCGTCCTGCTTGGCCGAGAGCTGCTCCTGGGTCGGATGCTTCTTCTGTCTGTTCTTCTCCCACATGTCACGGATGACCGGGACGAGCATGAGCGGAATCATGCCCACGGCAATGACCGAGGTCTTCTTCATGTGCCAAAAGTTCATGCCAGGGATTCCGCGCTTCTGGAGCTGCGACGAGGCGTCCTGCGTCGTTCCGTGAGCCTCGTCCTGGTGGCACCCCTCGAGCTCTGTTGAATTGGACCGCTGTCGCGGCTCGGACGACGACGTGCGTGCAAAAGCCTTGTCGGACTCGGCCTCGGGCTTGGGTTGGGGAGCGTCCGTAGTGGAGCGGGTTTGCAGAAGAGCACCGCCTTCCCCGGCCACGGCAGCTGGTGTGGCAATGTCGTACGAAGTCGCTGCGGTACTGCCGGCCCCCGCGTACCCATAGTTCGGAGCACCGCCATGGCTCAAGCTGCCGCTGTAGCTTGCACCGGCGCCGTCACTCTTGGACGGGTTGAGCGTGCCGCTGATACCGATCGCGGGGTTGGCAGGCGAGCCTCCTTCGTACTTGATGCCGCTTGCGTCGAGCTGGGCCTGGAGCGCCTGGATGTCGTGCAGCTGCTGCTTTCGCTCCGCGACCCTCTCGGCATGGTCCTTTTGGAGCCTGTTAAAGCCAGTGGTGAACTGGGCGCCGAGGACCTTTTGGTTGATAGCCAGAGTTGGCCGCGTATGTTCAAGGGCTGGACGTCAGACCCTCGTCCTCTTCCGAGTATGTGGACCGTTCTGAGTGGGTCTGCAAGCTCCTCTCCTATTGCGCACTCACCAGGCCAAGCACAGGTGCGACTATTGCCGGCGTCATCGTCGGCATTGTTCAGTCGGGCAGAGCAGAAGCGATGAGCGAACGTCCAGCGTCTGAAAGCAGAAGCTTGGTCCGTCCTGATCCCTGACACTTACGGACATATCTGCTCAAGACTGAGCGACGCTGCAGGCCTTCAGTGTGATGAGCCTGAGAGCAGCGCGAGACCAGAGCGAAATTTGAAGCCGTCAGTGCTGCTGCGGCTGAAGCCAGGCTCCCAGCGTGCCACATGCCTCGCTGTTCTCGACGGCACTTCACTCACCGGCTCCGCATCGATCTCTCGGGCGAGCTTGATGGCTCCTGTGGCGCAACAGAGGCAGGATGTTTCAGCGAAAGGCCGCGAACATGCATCAAAGCGGTGGCGGCGACAATCACTTTGACCGTCATCGGCTTCTGTCTTCCCATTTCCGTGCTGCTCCTCGGCGGGGTCGGCTTCGACGCTCCTCTTTTGCATACCGGACGTGGTCGACAGCAAAGGCATCTGCTGTACAGACCCGGTGTCCGCCTGACGCTCAGCAGTTCCAACGGCTTGCTGGGGCGCAGCACTGTTGACCTGCTGCTGACTCGCGCTGCCGGTTTCTTGTGTCGCAAGCGTGCCGGCCTGCTGCGGAGCGATGGTGAACTTTGACGACGTGCCAGGTGAATCGATGAGGGCGCTCGGGATCAGGTTGCCCGACGTGTCGCGCACCCATCTGGCAGGCGGGTCGAGGAGCGCCGGCGCGTCGGGGGGCTGGACGAAGTTCTTGATGGGCAGGGCGGCATTGTTCCACGAGAACCAGAGGTTAATGAGACCAAGAAGCGAGCCTGACAGCAGCAGAAAGGGCTTAACGACGCGTCAGACGATACACTTGAGCTGATCACGTCGAGCAGCGCGCTGCTACCAGAGAGAGTTGGGAGGATTGGCAAGGGAGAAATTCGCCATACTCACTCGTTAGGGCGAGTGCAGCGGTGGCTTTCTTCTCAGTGTTACAGATGTACGAAGAGATGGGGGAAGGCGCAGAGGACTGGTCAACGATCTGCACACGATGACCCGCCCACCCGGTGCCAGGCAAGAAGCAGGGGTCAGCACGGCTCGATGACTCACAACGACCCAGTTGAACTTGACAGGAGGCTTTCCGTGCTCGAGGTAGTGGTTGAGGTCGCTGATGGCCTCGTGCTTCTGCTTGAGATCCAGCTGCTCGCGCTTCTGATGCTCGATGCTCCTAATCATCGCCATGAACTCCTCTGGGAACTCTTCGGCAGACAGATGCTCGAGACCAGGCCCGTGTGCCTTGTAAGAGCGTGTGCTGGGGCGAATGTCGGCCTGCGAGTCGATGCGGGTGCGGTCCTCCTCGATCTCCGGACGCAGGCGGAGACGGGCTAGCGACCTCTGCTCGGCGTCGCGGGAGCTCTCGGGCAGCTCTTCGAGCTGCTTTCCGAGCGGTCGGCTTCCCGCTTGCTGCACGCCGTCGAGACCCTTTGACAAGCCGTTGAAGAGACGCTGCACCTCTGCTTCGCCCTTTGACACGACCTGCTTGACCTGTTGCGAGGGAGGGCCGCGTTGGGCGCGAAGAGATCCGTGCAGAGTAGAAAAGCATGAGCATCCTTGCGAGGCTGGGGGTCGCAAGCAGCGAGGCCAGCCTCAACGTCCTTACAGGTTCCGCTTCTCCACGTTTGGCATGCTTCGCGTGGTGACGCCGGGTCTGGTCGTGGTATCGCTGGTGGAACCGAGGATCCTGCTGCCATTTGGCCTGCAGCTCGTTCTGCAGCGACTCTGGCGCGGCTCTGGCGGTGGCGCAGAGCGCCAGAAACGCAGCGACGAGGAAGAGATGGAAGTTCATCTCGAGTCGCTGGGCGGACAGCAACCGCGTCGAGCAGCTAAGACGACGCCTGTGATGTGTTGGACAGGCGATGGAGCCGGCAGGCTGGCGGCAGCAGTGTATGAACGTTGAGGGGTAGACAGATTCGTGCCGGAGATGCGAGCGTCAGCACGACCGACTTTGCCGAGGGTCGCAGCCCGTCAACGATCACCGCAACGACTTACGTTGTGGTGTTCGACGCAGAGGGTAGTTGTGGTGTTGGACGCAGAGCGTAGTAAGGAGTGTGGCGCGGTCCAAGTTGAAACGTCGATCGCAGGTCAGCAGTCGAGGGAATGTAGGCAAGGGCAACTTTCGAGAGAGGGGAAAATGAGGGCGATGAGAGAGGGTCAAGAGAGGGAGACGAAGCTTCCGCCAGACGTCCGAGGTATCCGGTCCCTTTTAGGGCCCAGTCAGAGGACCGGATGGGATGATTTGGTGGGCGACCCTCCTTCATGTCGGTGTCGTCGGCTGCGCCCCGAGCAAGTCGGGCGACCCATCGGCGCCTTCACCTTGCCCGCCTGCCGCAGCCAGACGATTTCTTCCGCGGGTGTGCAGGGAAATGAAGGACCGCAGGGGCGTGGCGACGCCCCGACTCGGTGGGGACGTCAACACTTTGTCAATACTGGAATATTGTCTTGGCCGCGCCCCGTTGATGTGTCAGAGACGCAGCTGCTGCTATCAGGCAAGCACCGAAGAGTTGACCAGTCTCCATGGGCAACTTACACGGCGATTCGCAAGGATGGTGATAATGGCTTCATTCCCCCTAAACCGTCGGTGAAATGTGCGAGTCTATCGAATGCCCACTCCGTGGCGCTTTGACTGGGCGCAGCGGCGGCTCGGCCCTGAAAGAAAGGAGGAAGACCCGCGAGCGGCAGCAGGAATGTTCGGCGAGAGGCGACTTTCGCTAGGCCTTCTGGTCGGACCACGTGCGGTTCCGCAGTCTCCTAGGCGGCGTGTGCAGCCACCTCGTGGAGGTAGAGCCCGAGCAGCTTGGTGCCCTCGATGTAGTTGGAAATGTCGATCTTCTCGTTGATCGAGTGGGCGCCGTCGTCACTGCGACCCATGGGCAGCAGGAGGACGTTCTTCTGCAGCGTGTCGGCAAAGGTGAGGGTGACGGGGATCGAGCCGCCCTCGCGCGTCAAGTCGGGCTTGACGCCGTACACGGTCTGTGTCGCCTTGACGGCCGCCTCGTAGTTCCAGTGGTTGGGGTCGGCGAGCCATGGCTTGCCGCCGTGCTCGCTGGCGATGTGGACCGTGTTCTTGCTGCCGAGCTTGGCAAACTCGGCCTCGACGTACTTGGTGACCAGCTCGACGATGGCCTCGGGGGTCTGGTCGGGGACGAGTCGCAGCGAAAACTTGCCCGTCACCTTGGCGGGGATGACAGTCTTGGTGCCGGCCTCGCCGAACGCACCCTCGATGCCGTGAAGGCTGAGGGACGGGTAGCGCATGCGCGCCATCAGGGCGGTGGCCTTGTCGGTGCTGATAGTCGTCTTGCTGCCCGTAGCGCCCTCGACATCGGCGACGGTGAAGTCCATGACATCGTAACGCTGCTTTTCCTCGTCAGTGAGCGGAGCCACGAGCTCGTTGACGCCAGGGATGAGGATCTTTCCCTCGGGCGTGACGAGCTTGGACATGACGGCGAAGAGATCGGTCATGGGCTCGTGGACGACGCCGCCAAAGACGCCCGAGTGGAGGTCGCGAGCAGGGCCAGAAATGGTGAGCTTGAAGTAGGTGATGCCACGCAGGCCGTGAGTGAGGCAAGGCTTTGTGGTGCCGAGCCAGTAGCTGCGAGAGCGAAGGATAGGTGCAGGTCAAAGGTGGGTGAAGCGTCAGCATAGGCTTCGCCAGGCCACGGACACAGGGACTTGAGGAGCGGACCCCAAAATGGCCACCGACTCACTTGTCAGAGATGCAGACGGCGTCTACGCCGCGGAAAAAGGCGTCCTTTTCGGCGGCGATGAGCTCGTCGAGGCCAACGCTGCCGCTCTCCTCCATTCCCTCGAGGCAGAACTTGAGGTTGACGGGAAGGTTGATGCCGGCCTGCTGGTGCGCCTCGACGACGTTGATCCAGCCGAGGACGGGACCCTTGTCGTCGGTGGATCCGCGGCCGTACAGGCGGCCGGTCTTTTCATCGTGCACCAGGGTGAAGGGCTCGGTGTCCCACCCATCCGATTTGAGCGCAGGCTGGACGTCAAAGTGCTGCAACGATGGACGAGGACCCGGGGATCGTGTGAGGCGAGCAGGGAGAGCATCAAGGGGGTCGAATAGTGCGGGACAGTCCAGGTCAGAAGGAGGTCAGGGAGCGACAACAAGGCGACCTCGAATCGGTCCTGCCCGACTCACGCCGTAGACGAGGATGGTCTTCTTGTTGGGGTCGTTGCCGTAGTCGGCAAAGACGACGGGGGGCAGCTCGATCTCCTGACCGTCGAGGACCTGCTTGCCGAGGGGCTTGAGCTGGGCCGTGGCGCCGAGGCGCTTGAGCTCGTCGAGGAGGAAGTCTGCCATTTCAAAGCAGTGCTTGCGGTAGGAAGCGTCGCCCGAGACCGAGGGGATCGAGACGGCCTTTGCCAGGCGATCGATGAGCGCCGGCTTATTGGCGTCGATCTGCGAGACAAACTTCTTCTGCTCAGGGGTGGCCATGTTGTGCAGTGGTGTTGTGGCGGTGCGATGGACGACGACGAGGGGTGAGAGGAGTGGTGGTCGTTCAGTCGGAAGGGCCACACCCGATGGCCAAGTTCAAGCCGGCCAGAGGGGGAAAAAGACACCGGCGCTTTGGCCAGGCCCGCGCCTGGGCCAGCTCCACTTTTTCGCTTGCCTCTCTCTGCTTGGCTCCGCGTCTTTGTGAGCGGGCGCTGCTCGGAGCCGCCAGCTCAAGTCACAGTCCGAAGGCAGGCCTGCAAGGCAGCCCGGTAGAGCCGAAACAAGGTCGGGCCAGGCCGCAGCAGACCATGGTCCAGACGGCAAGCTACCCTCTCTCGCGTGCTCATCGGCATGTCCACGCCGCCAACTGGCCCGCACCGCCATCGGCGCGGCCGCAAAGCCGTGCAAGAGTAGCAGGCAGAATGTGTCGTACCCGAAAGATGAGCCCTCTGTCGGCGGGTAACTCAGGTACCGATACGTGGACGCCAGGATCTAACTGAGCCGTGCGACTTCAGGCATCTCTCTCCTGCTGTGGACGAAATGTTACCTGCCTTGTCGGCTTGCAACAGTAGTCGCATTCAAACCTGAGACGGTCCAGCTCACGAACGAGAGTGCAACACCTTATGTCGCGTTGCTGACGGCGATTAAAGATTGTGTGCGCCCGCCGGACGCCACGCAGACGGAAGAGTAGCCCGAGCGGGGCGACGGAAGCCTGGCTGCGAGTGTCCCGGGAGGGGGAGTAACCGGTGCCCAGCTCAGCGCTGGCGGACAGACACGGTCGACAGCGTTACTACTTACCGCCAGTCTCTGCTCGTTCGACGTCGATTGAGTCTACCCAGCTGGCAATCAGCCCACGTCCCGCCTCGAGACACGAGATGCCACGCTTTGCCACGCTTCGCCACGCTTTGCCACGCTGTGCCACGCTGCTCCTAGTCCCAAGGTTCGACGTGCCGAGTGTACCATGCTTCCGGCGCTCGCAACAGCGAGACGGCCTCGATGTGGGACCGCAAAACGAAGGGACCGACAAAGTGCTCCGTGGCAGCCATGTTGCGGGCGCAGCAAAGCGACGAGAAGTGACGGCGCAACAGCAACCGCGGCGCGCCTCGTGTCGTTGCCCGTCGATGCGCGACTCGGCCAGGTGTCGAGCCTGAGCCAGCCAGCCAGTCACTCTGCCCGGCCGGCTGAGCCGCCTGGCCATGTATCGATCCATCGGGCTCGGCAACAAACGGCTGACTGCGTTGCAAGCAGCAAGCAAGCAAGCAAGCTACCGTAGACTTCTCGAGGTCGCCGTGTTGGCGTACTGCATGTACTGGTTGTCCGCATCAACTTTTGCGGCGATCAACGGGAGGCTTAGCTTTTGACGCGCTGCTCTCTCGTCCAGCGGCAGGTGCAATGGGCCGAGCCAAGGTTGCCATCGCGGCGTATTCGGACGGGCCAGGCCAACCTCTTTTCTTTCCTAGAGACGCTCGAGACTCGCGTCCACCATGGCTTGGTCGCTCGTCTTGACGCTCTGACCCCCGCGCGTATATCGCCAAGCTAGGCTAGGGCAGGTGTTTTGCGGAGCAAACATACGTACGTTATGGCGAGCGGGCAGGCGCCGAGGCATGAAGGGTCGAAGCGGCGCGTACGACGTCGACGTTGCGCTGGCTGCGACCCCGGGCCCCTGCCTGCCTGCTGCCTGCTTGGCCGCCGACGCCGCCTCCGACCCTGCACGCCCACCTGCAGCAGCCTCCGGCTCGCTTAGCTGTTGGCATGCCGGCCCCCCTGCGCCACGTTGCAACCTCCCAGGCCTGCCCGCCAGCTTGTACGCAGCGGTGAAGAGCGAGCTGGGCGACGTACGCGTTCGATGCGACGCCTCGATGGAAACCCCTCGCGGCGCCTAGGAAGCAATGAGCTGCTTAAGCTTGGCTCGTGTACGTACGGTACCTAGGCAGGCGGGGTAGTGCGACTCGGGCCGCATCCATACCGGGAGCTGCTCTGTAGCATCTATGTATCGTCGGCCGACACGATCCGTGTGGGCTTCTTCTGCCTCTGCCCGGTTTCGGTCCGTCCGCGTTGTACGTCGGATGCCAGCCCGGTGGTTGAGTGGGTACGAGGTGAGGACGATTGCCAGCAGGGATGCGAGCAGTCAGGCAGGCGGCGACCCACTGCCAACCCATCACACACAAAGGGACGCGCGCGCGCAATCAACGCAGCGATTCGAGGCCGGCCGACGTTGCCAGGTTGGCTGGCAGTGGGCGCGTGCGTTGACAGGCCCACCGACCAACACGACGCCCGCCCGTCGGAGCCCTGCCCCGTCCTGCCCTGGCCTGGCCTGCCGATACAGGTAGCTAGACAAGGTCGTCGACGTGGGACCTCGACTGTTGCGGGACGGCACGTTGCTTGGCAGGCCTCGAGCTTGCAAACCGCAACGCAACACATAGCTACATGGCTGCTCGTGTATGTGTACGTGTGCGTGACGCTCACCCTGATGGTCACCCAGCCTGGGCGTGGCGTGGCGTGGCCTATCTACGACGACCGAGAAAGCTCCAGGCCGAGGAGTTGTGCGTGGCCCTGCCTCCCCGGCGTCCTCGTTGCCACCCTGGTTTCTTTGGCTGCATCGCATCGTCGTTGCCGTTTCCCTCCGGCCCTTTGATGTTGCCTCGTTTGCTCAATCAAGCACCGACGACTTGCTTCGTACGCCTACGTGGCTCGAGATCAAAGCCCCCGGTCTGCGGAGCCAGCCTGGCTGGTCTGCTTGGCACCGCGTCGCCTGCCCTGACAATAATCGCAGCCAGACGATCGTACCTGCCGCTCTCTGCTACCGGTAGGAGTTCGGCGACGCGGACTGCTGGCGGCTCTAGAGCCCCGGACTGCCCTGGACTGTCTGCCCCCGACGATGCGATGATCAGGAGATGCTACTGCGAAGATGGTGGCGGCGGTGGTGGTGGTGGCAACAGTGGGGTGGGTGGTGGGGTGCCTACGCCCGAGGCCTCTTACCATGCACCAATCTTATTGTCAGCCAACGGTAAGGGCCTTTGCGCTCTGCCAATCTTGAACGGCTACATCGGTCCGTCTGCGTAGACGAAAGCAAGAGGCGCGAGAAGGACGCACGTACAGAGGCAGAGGCAAGGAGCGATGGGGATTGCGGAGCTACTGGTGCCCGCCTTGAGGTCTCTAGAGCAGCGCCGCCCCGGGGCCGGGAGCTAGGGGTGGTACAAGAACCCCCCGCCCTCTGGGACCATGACTTGGCTTCGACCCTCTCCTCCATCATCATTGCCCCCCTCCCTCCATCTGCCCTGGCCACCGCCTTCACCCTCCCCTCCCTTTGAGTCCGACCGCCCCGACATCCCTTTCCGACCCCACCGCCCCCTTGACTACACTGCCTTCCGCAACCGTCCAATTCCCGTCTTCACATCACGTCGTGCCGGTCACACCTACATACACCTACCAGACTTCCTTTCCGAGCTAGCCTCGACCCACATTGCACTGCCCCGTTCTCTGCCCCCTTTGATCGTTCCCTGCCACCCCCACCCACACCCTCTCGGTCGCCCTCTCTCCACCGGTTGAAGAGAGTCCCCTGAGCCCCAAGTCGCATCGACGCCCCAACCTTCATTAGAACCCACCTCACGCACCCAGTCCTCCGTCCGCCCCTAGTCGCCCACCCCGCAAAAGCCTCACGAACCAACGCATCTCGATCCGTCCTCACACCTCGTCACCCTTCCTCCTCTCCTCCCCGCCATCCCTGTCCTCGCCTCTCTCCGCCTCCCTTGCATTGTTCCAGCCTCGCCCCCCTCATTTCCCCTCGCTTCCCGACACCGCACGCTCTTCGGCATCACCAACTCCCTCACCCCTTAGCACCATGTTCTCGCACGCCTCGCTCAGGGCGCTCTCGATCGCCATCCTGTGCGCCGTTCTGCTGGCTCAGGAGAGCTCCGCATCACTGCAGAAGCGCCACCGCGTCCGCTCGCATTCGTCGCTGGCCAAGCGCGTCGCCTCGCCCGATCCCGCACCCAGCTGGTTCTCCAACTCCTGGAGCACCTCTAGCCAGAGCAACACCCTCAACGGAGACACGACGGGTGGCGGCCATTTCACCTCGAACAAGAAGTCGTCGGACCAGCCCGATGGCAACAGCTTCTTCAAGTCCTGGAGCTTTGGCTCCCCCGGCGGCGACGACAACAGTGGCTTGAGCCAGATGTTTGGCCAGCTCTACGGAGGAAAGAAGCAGGGCGGTTCCGATGCGCCACAGCAGACCCAGCCGCAGGAGGAGCAGGAGCAAGACAAGACCGCCACGCCCATCAATGACAACAAGCACAAGACGATGCAGGGCGAGCAGCCCGCCGGACAGCAGGCCAACTCGGGCAGCACGGCTGGCCAGGGCGCCGACGGCGCTGCTGCTGGCGATAAAGGCGGCAGCAACGACAACGGAGGCAGCACAGGGTCCAACACCTCGACCAGCACTTCGACGTCGAGCCACAGCCACTCGCACTCGTCGTCGTCGGCGTCGCACTCGTCGTCCTACTCGTTCAGCTCGAGCAGCTGGTACGAGGTGACGAGCAACCAGGAGCTCCACGCCCCCTTCCAGCCCTACTCGAAGGTCACCTGGACCGCCGGCAGCCAGCAGTCGGGCGCCGTCAGCGTCGATGGCTTCTCGATCCAACGACCCGCGCCCGCCGCCACGTGCAACCAGAGGTTCCCCTACCACGGCCAGGCCGACGACAGCGACAACGGCAAGGACCAAAAGTACCTCGAGGCCTACACCGGCCAGCTCGACGCGGTGCACCAGATGGCGCTCGACATGCACAACAAGGAGCGCCAGAGGTACGGCTTCCCCAAGCTCGCCTGGAACTCGGAGCTGGCCGACTTCGCCGCGTGCTGGGCCGACCTTAAGCCCTACGGCCACTCGGAGCGCCTCTTCATCGCCAACGGCGAAAACATCGGCGAAGGCTACGGCGCCGGCTGCTACGACAAGCCCGAGGACGCCATGGCCTCGGTCATCAACGGCTTCCTCGACGAGGACCGCAGCTTTGCCCAGTCCGGCTCCATCGGCACCGACACGGGCCACTATACCCAGATTATGTGGAAGTCGACGCAGACCATGGGCTGCGCCCTCGCAGCGCGGGCTGGCGGCTTCATGGGCAACGGCGGCACCGACTCCTTCTACGTCACCTGCACCTACTACCCTGGCGGCAACATCCTGAGCCGCGTCGAGATCCAGCGCAACCTGCCGCAGCAGGTCAAACCCCCGGCCCAGCTGCGCTCGTCGTGCTCGGCCAACATCGTCCACACCCGCAAGTAGTGCGCTGCTGTCGCGCGTCTCCGATCGCGCGCGACCCTCGCCGCCCCTTGGTCCTCCGAGGAGGGATGGGGAAGCCGGTCTTCCCCGTCCCGTCTCCTTCTAGCATCCTCTGCGCGCCCATCGTGGCGGTCCATCTTGTCTCCGCTTCGCTTCACTTCGTTTTCTCTTCGCTTTAACCCCTTGTCGACGGCCCTGGGCTGGTCTCGGGCCTCCTCTTTCCAGCTTCGGTCCTCTTGGCGACCTGTTCGCCGCACCACGCTCCCTACCCCAAGGTGTCGAGGGCTTGGGCGCCGCTCATACGTGCCCGCCCCCATCTGTCATCGTCTTTCCGCTTGGCCGTTTGTTGGCTGTCGCCTCGTAGCTGCATTTGTAATGTTCAAGCACACCGCATCCGTCGGTCGGCCAGGTGCCGGCCAAATACCTCTCTCTTCCCTGGTCGCATTCAGTTAATTTTGTCGACGAACTCGTGTGCAGAGTGCGGCGGCCGTTGTTGGTACCGCGACCCTGCGACCGCGCTGTGGGCGCTGCTGGCCGCCGTGAGGGTTCTCGCGAGCATCAGGACGCTCTGCAGGCCTACCAGAGTTCGAGAAGTGCATCGAGAGGTAGGCGGTCGTCAAGAGCGCGCAAGTGTGATCGTACAGGGCTTGTCGTCGAAGCGAGGGTGAGATCCTGCGTCGGTTGATAGCAGGCGAGAGCATCATCGCCTGGCCGGGCTTCGACTCCTGTTCCTCGTCGCTGCAGCGTTGCCACCGGGCCCTCCTCTCCTGCCGGAACCACGGATGCCGACGCCGCCGGCTGGTGGGCGGACGAAAGCAAAGTCGGCCTTAAGCGGCTGGTCGAGGAGCGTGAGGCCGTTTGCGCACGCCTCGACGGCCGCCTTGGCCTCCTCGTGCGTCTCAAACTCGATCAGCGCGTAGCCCTAGACGATAAGCAGCGCAGAGACCGGGAATGGCATAGCGAGGCAGAGCAAGGCGGGGCGAGGCAGTGAGTGACTGTGCAGCGGAGCCGGCCGGGGGGCGATGAGCGAGGGGATGATCTGCCGACGGCTCACCTTGACGTAGCCGGTGCGCCTGTCGAGATTGAGGTGGCAGTTCTGCACCATGCCAAAGTCTGCAAACTTGTCGAGGACCTCTTCCTCTGATGCCTCCTCGTGGACGTTGGTGACGAGGACGATCCACCCCTCGACGGCTGCAGCAGAGCGAGCAGGACGAGTATAGGAGGGGAGTTTCGGAGTGTAGGACCACGAGCCGTCGTGCGGTGAGCCTGACGCATTCTGAAGGCGCAGAAGAGGAGCGAGTCTTGCGGTATGTCGTGTGGACAGCTACTTACATCGCGCGGCCCTGTCCTCGCTATCCTTTGAGCTGTCGAGGAGCTCGAAGCCGCCTGCCTTGACGCCGTCTGCGGCAGGACCATCGCCTCTCGGGTTGAAGCCTCGCCCCTTGCGCTTGATGGACGGGTCTACGTACGGTGGTGGTAGGCGCGAGAAGGGTGCTGAGTGTCAGGGACGGGTCAAGTCGACGAGGACTGAGGGACGTGGAGGATGACCCGCCGACTCACCATCGGCCATGTCGACGTCGTCAACGGTGGGGTGTGTGTCGGCCATGACGTGCGGCGGCGTGTCTCGATGCGATTGGGCTCGATGGCAAGGACCTGAGCTCTGGTAGCAGGGTTGAGCGAGACGATGAGGTGATTGACGTCGGGCGAGGGGTGGGAAGGATGAAAGACGGAAGGGCAGGCCAGGTCAGGCAAGGCTGGCCAGGCAGGCGTGGGCGAGGGCGCGACAGGATGTGGAGTGTGCTGCGGGTTGGCCTGGCCTGGCCTGGCCTGGCCTCTTGGGCCACAGAAGAAAGCCGCGCCTTTTGCGTCTTGACATTGAGACGACCCTCGAGAGCTTTTGCCCCCTTCCTCATCATCGCATCGCCTACGCCCTCATCGGCCCTTCCGCTGTCCGGTCCTGCGGCTGCACTCCGCCCCTCGCTCCGAGCTCATCGACCGACCGACCGACCGACCGACCGACCGACCGACCATGAGCTTCGCCCCGGAGCAGGCCGTGGCCGAGCTGGGCCAGTGCGTCGCTCGCATGGTGCCCCAGCTGCTGGACCAGCTCGCCGCGCTCCGATCGGATCACCCGACGACGACGCTGCTGCCACCATCGGACGTGTTTGCCCAGCTGGCACCGCTCGCCTCTTCCGACGATGTCAAGCGCGCCTTTGCCCTCATCCCGCCATCGACGGCCGGAGACGCCGACGCGGCAGCCCAGACCGACGAGGGCCTCGCACGTCTGCGCAACCTCTGCGTCGAAGTGGGCAGCAACCAACTCAGAGACGTCGTGTACCAGGCCGCCACCCCGCCCACCGATCCAGCTCAGCCGGCGACAGCCGGCGTCGGCGGCAGCGCCCAGCCCCTCCCGCAGCAGCTGGCTGACGACTCGCTCCGCAGCATCGTCGATCGCCTAGACGTCGTCCTCGCACTCGCGCTCCAAGGCCTCGTCGACACCGCGCTGCCCCTGACGCTGGTCGAGGAACTGCTCGAGCTCAACACCATACCCACCTGCTCCCAGCTTTTTGCCTACATTGAATCGCGCGTCAAGCAGCTCACCGTCGATCTTCACCCAATGCGAGGCAAGGGCCTCGTCCTCCTCCGCCTCTGCAATGAGCTCCTTCGCCGCCTCTCGAAGCCCTCCCACAAGCACACCGTCTTTGCCGGAAGGATCCTCAGCCTTCTCGCCGCCGTGTTTCCTCTGGGAGAACGCAGCGGCGTCAACCTCCGCGGCGACTTCAACGTAGAGAACAGGACCATCCTCGAGGACCAGCCTGCTCACGATGATCGGGATGGGCACGCAGAGGGCAGCAAGAAGGTCGACGGCGGCGGTGACGGCGCAGACGAGAAGGGCGATGACGACGACGACAAGGCCGCCGCCATCCGTCCCGACGCTCAGATGTACGAGCTCTTCTGGAGCATGCAGCGCTTCTTCTCCAACCCTCCGCTCCTCATGGGCCTCCAGGACACCTCCCGGCAGTCTTCCAGGACCGCCACCCCTGCACCACCAGCCGGCAGCAACGATGGCGGCAACCCGACACCGTCCGAAGAGGACCCGGCGCCCGACGGTGCAAAGGGCCCCATGTCCGAGCTTCGCATCAGCACCAAGCGCATCCTCGCCCTCTTTGCCGCCGTGGCAAAGCGCGAGCGGGAGCTGGCGGGCGCTGCGGCTGCCGAAAACGCCAATGCCGCCAACCAAAGCGGCGGCGCCAAGGCCAACGGCTCCAACGGCAAGGCGGCCAATGGCACGCAAAAGCCGGCTCAGCTCGCGATCGGCTACCGTGCGGGCCAGGATACGGGTGACTCGGCCACGCTCGCAAGCGACGAGGGCACTGACTCTGGAGACGGCCCGCGAAAGCGCGAGCGGTACGAGCCCGACATAAAGGACGGTGTCCGAGTCAGCAAGACTGCGAAGACCGAGGACGACGCGGACGGCGACGCCGAGATGGCGTCCGCGTCGGACGACGCCGAAGACCGGGCGCGGGCGGCCGACCTCTTCTTTCCCAAGTTCCTGACGGGCCGGCGGCTGCTCGAGTACGAGATCCGCGACGCCTCGTTCCGCCGGCACATTCTGGTCCAGTACCTCATCCTCTTCCAGTACCTCCTCTCCTTCACGCCGGTTGCGCGCGAGAAATGGAAGGACTGGAAGAACCGCAACCTGCAGGGCATGTTCGTGCTCGAGGAGGCCGACGAGCAGTGGGTGCGCAAGGTGTGGAAGGAGGTGGTGCTGTTGCTGCGCGACATTCCGCCCAACGGCCGGGCGTTCCTCGATGCGACGCTCGAGGTGCTCAAGCGCGAGGCAAACTGGATCCGCTGGAAGGCCGACTCGTGCCCCTCGATCGAGAAGCCGCCGCTCTCTCCCGACCAGATCGCCGCATTCGCCAGCGCCCGCGCCTCGCTGCTGCGCCCGCCGAGGCCCTACTCTCATCCGCTCGGCACGGCAGCGCTCAGCGAGCTGTGGGCCGAGGGCTTCCCACCCCCCGTTCCCGGCACGCGTCGGGTCGAGAACGACGAGGGTGTCTACGTCGACGTGGCCACCGATGGTCTCGAGGAGCTCGAGTTCCTGCCTCCCGTGCCGACGCTGAGTCACTACCATGGCATGATCAAGCGCGAGGAGATGAAGCTCAACATGCGTCGCCGCCAGCTCGGTATCGTCATCGACACCGATGCTGCTGCTGCCGGGCCAGCAAAGATGTCGGCCGAGGACGCGGACAAGGAGAGCAAGGACGCCAAGTGCCAGAGCATCCGCGAGACAATGCAGAGCCTGGCGTGGCGGGCGTTGCGGGTGGCGAGCGACCAGCACCTGCACCTGTTCAAGCAGATGAAGGAGCCGGAGAACATCTCTGCCCTGATGAAGGCCATCGACGACGAGCGCAACCCGCCACCGCCGCCAAAGGCGAAGTCGGTCGAAGCCGGCGAGGCGGACGACGAGGCAAAGAAGGAGGGAGGCGAAGATGTCAAGGAGAGCGGAGAGGAAGCGGAAAGCAAGGCCGAGGCAGGAACAGAGGCTGAGACGGCTCCGGCGCACGAGGATGTCGAGGCCAAGGAACGCGCGGCAGCCGACGATGAAGCGGCGACAGAAGCTGCAGCAGCGGCCGTGGCGGTGCCCGTCAGCGTGCCCGAAGTGCCTCAGTCTCCGGCGCCCGCCGGCGCGGCAACCGAGGATGAGATCGAGTCCAAGCAGCCGCCGACCCGAGGCTCCGACGAGGCTGCTGTCGATGCCTCCAAGGACGTCGATGCAGCCGCCGTCGACGCGGAACTAGGTGTCGTCGAGGAGGGAGCGGTCAAAGAGGTGGGGAGCAGCGAAGTCTCGGCGGCCGTCGAGGATGTAGAGATGGCCAGCGCAGACAAGGCTTAGCAACGCGTGCCCTTTGCCAAGCCTCCCCTGTCATGACCGATCCTGTTCAAGCAGAGCCAAGAGCAACATTCGAGCTCCATGACTGTGACGCTCCCAGCCTCGCCATTGCACTGGACACAGATGGAGAGCGCTGGAGCGGCGGGGCGAGGGTACAAGCAGGCCAAGGCAGCGGTTCGGGGAGGGTTCTCGGAAGTCGGAAGAGGAGCCTGGCGCCAGCGATCACTGAAGCCCGGGGGCAGGGCGCTGGCCTGGCTCAGAGGCGCCTCACCTCCACAGCGAGCCAGGGCCACGCAACACTTCACTTGCCGCCGCCCTCCTTCGCAACACCACCACCACCAACAACAACACTGCTGCCGCCGCCGCCAACGAGTAGCCATTCACGCACCGCATCACGCTCGCATCTGTGCAGCGCATCTACTATCTGTGATCCATTCTCCGCCCATCTGACCCCCGCCACCGACTCGATTCCGCCCAAGATGGACGAGGACAATGTGCTTCCGATCCCCAACCTGGCGCTCCAGCAGTCGCTCTTCCTCCTCGCGCACCACTCGTCTTCCCTGCCATCCTCGACGCTCTCCGCAGCATCCACATCGCTGCTAGAGGGCATCGAGAAGGACGAGATGGCACCCTACTACTCGACCATCCTCTCCGACCCCACGCTCAAGGCTTGCGTCAAACACGACACTGCGCTCCTCAAGCGACTCCGGGACAAGAACCAGGAAGAGCTGCGCAAGATCGACGAGAAGCAGAAGGAAGTCGAGGAGAGCGAGGGCGACATGGAGATCAACGGCGTCCTCAGGCAGAGGGCCGCGTACCTGGCAAAGATTGGTGACAAGGTGAGTGGCCGCGATGGCTGCGGCGTCTCCTTGCCGGAATGCTGGCCGTACTCACAGCACGGCGTCACCTCTTGTCCCTCTTTCCGCGCCTCGCTGGTTGCAGGACAAGGCGCTCGAGGCACACGACGTGGCCATCTCCAAGGGCGCAGGCATCGGGTCCAAGCTTGACCTCACCATGGCCAAGATCCGCATCGGCTTCTTCTTTGGCGACACCAATGTCGTCATCGCAGCCATCGCCGAGGCCAAGAAGTGAGTTGGAAACGTCGATCGTTCCTGCGAGCTATCACGCTTGATTCGGGCGGCGCTGACCTTCGAGCACATCCACACCCGATCTCGCCGACAACTGCAGGCTGGTTGAAGAAGGAGGCGACTGGGACCGGCGCAACCGCCTCAAGGTCTACGAGGGCCTCCACCTCCTCTCCGTGCGCGACTTCCAGCAGGGCGGGCAGCTCTTCCTCGAGGCGCTCAGCACCTTCACCGCCACCGAGCTGCTCGGTTACAACGACTTCATCACGCTCACTGTGCTGGCCAACGCACTCACGCTCAAGCGCGTCGACCTCAAGAAGAAGGTGAGCTGCTTGCGAGCGCTGCTTGATGTGCACATCGTCGCGAAAACCGGATCGACTTACCTTGCGAGCCTACTGTCTGCCTCGGTTCGCCGTGCCGCAGATCATCGACTCGCCAGAGGTGCTCCAGGTCATCGACGAGATCCCTCACCTCCGCACCTATGTCACGTCGCTGTACAACTGCGAATACGGGGCCTTCTTCCGCGCACTCGGTGAGCATCATGTCGCGACCTTGCACGGACGCACATGTCGTCGCGGACCTCTGCCTTGGTCCATGCCGCGCCGGAGCTCGGAGCTGACGCGGTCCTCGCTCGACACACCTACCCTTTCTTCTCTGGCATACTGCTGTTCGCTCGACCTGCAGCCGAGGTTGAGCAGGCGCATGTTCTCCCCTCGCGCATCCTCTCGCAACACGCGCGGTACTATGTCCGCGAGATGCGCATCATCGCCTACTCGCAGCTGCTTGAGAGCTACCGCAGCCTCTCGATCGACAACATGGCCACCGCATTCGGCGTCAGCGCAGAGTTCATCGACACGTGAGTGGCTCCGGCTGGCACCCTCGCACGTGCTGGCGTTCGGACCTGGTCCTGACTTGTCTTTTCCCCGCTCCCTGCTTGCCGCACGCTGCACGGATGGCCGGACGACCGCACACAGGGAGCTGTCGAGGTTCATTTCGGGAGGCAGGCTGCCCGCGGTGATTGACAAGGTGCACGGCATCGTCGAGACGAGGAGGCCCGATGCCAAGAATGCGCAGTACAACCGCATCATCAAGGAGGGCGATGTGCTCTTGAGTGAGTGTCCTTCTGCTGCCAGCGACCGCTGTGCGTTGCCAGGTCGGGAGCTGACCGTGTCTCGGCCCCCGCTTCGTCCCTGCTCGCACGCGCATCAGACTCGCTCCAAAAGCTCTCGAGGACCGCCCTCTAGACCACCTTGACCTTTGCCATGTAGACCCGGCCTGAGCTCGAGGCAATCATCATGGCCGATGGGACGATCCGATGATGACACAAGCGACGCGGAGCGGAACGCTGCACGGACGCAGGCGGTCGGCTCGATCGTCGTCGAGGCGTGCGATGGCGTGTGGTCTATGGCTGTGCATTCCTATTATCTCTGCCGCGTCGTGTCTCGCTCCGGTGCTTGGCTGGGGATGATACTGTCTACGCTCGGATATATCTTCGGCGACGGCAACGCGGCGTCTAGTCGCACTCGACGAGGCTGCACACGGGAGCGGGGGGGAAGCAAAGGGACGGCATCGGGTCAGTTCGTCTTCTTTTGACCGACTCGGACCTGCCGGCCACCTGGCACCGGGTCGATTCGGGCCGAGCATGACGACGAAGACTTACTGGTACGAGGGAGCGTCGAGCTTTTCCTCGCCCTTGAGGAAGGGGAGGGCGACGACAAAGACGTATTCGACGACGTGGCTGCCGCACTTTTTGACGAGTTCGCCGGCGGCCATTGCGGAGCCGCCGGTGGCGATGAGGTCGTCGATGACGAGTACGCGGCTGCCGGGGTTGAGGGCGTCGCGCTGCATCTCAAAGATGTCCTCGCCGTACTCCTTGACGTAGGTGGCCTGGACGCACTGGCCGGGGAGCTTTCCCTGCTTGCGGACGGGGACGAAGCCGCATCCGAGGCGCTGGGCGATGATGGGGCCGAGGAGGAAGCCGCGGGCGTCGAGGCCGACGACGGCGTCAATCTTGCGGCCAGAGTAGGGCACTGCGCCCGGTTCCAGCGGTGTCGTCGAGGCCGGCGTCGAGTCTGGCAGCGACGGGATCGTCTGGGTGAAGATGTGCGAGATGATGTTGGTGATGAGCAGCTCAAACGCCAGCGGGTCGCGCAGGACGGGCAGGATGTCGCAGAACCGGACGCCCGGCTTGGGGTAGTCGTCGTAGAAGCCTGCAGGGGCGGGATGGGGAGCGGAAGAGGATGGCCAAGGGAAGGACAGGGGGGGGGGGGGGGTCGAGGGCAGGTGTCAGCCAGCGTCTCTCAGGGCCGAGAGGACAGACATGCGGCGCATCGACGACGTACGGAAGAGCGACTTGAGGTGGGCGACGTCGGACATGATGGGCTGGCGGGGATGATGAAGCAAGGTGGTGGTGCTGATGGTGGTGGTCGGTGTTGGTTGCACGCTGCCCTGCACCGCGACGAGGCAAACGAGAACGTGCGTGCATCGAAGCAAGCCCCCAGGGCCGCCTGCTGCTGGGCTTCTCCCACCTGCCTCGCTCTTCTCCGGCGGCAGCCCTTGCCTCGCCAGAAAATTTGCCGGCGTGCAGCAGGCCAGGCCGGGGCCAGCCCTGGCAACGCCCGCCTGCAGCCCGATCCGGGTTCCGGGTAGCTGCAGTCAGCCGCCGGCGCTGACTGCCCTCCCTCCCCATGTACGGGCAGGGGTGGCTTCACACGGCTCAGTCACGATCCCGTCGCCAATGGCAGTCAGGGTGGCCTTCATTGGAATGTTTCGCAGGTCGACTCGAGCGAAGACGTTGGAGACGGTATCTGATCGCTGAAAAAGGCTATCACGACATCAGTACACGACGCCCATCTGGGCCACGCTGACCCTCGCCAGGTGTCTGGCCAGCCCGAGCCTGACCACGTCGAGCTTGTCGCCCGCACTCTTCGATGCCGGCCCATTATCCCCCGCGGGCCGCTTGGCCACCGCGCCGCCTGCCCCGCCCATGAGCTTGTTGAGGTAGCCCAGGTAGTGCTCCGACAGCCTCGGATGCGCTCGCACCGAGCCCGTCACCTGCTCCACGATCCGCATCAGCTCAAACGTCTCCCGCATGTCGAACAGTTGCTCGTCGGCTGCCGATCCCCACGCAAAGACGAGAGAGGTGGAACGCCGTCAGTCAGATCTGTAGCCCAGCACATTCTCCGCGCCGAGGGCGCCCATAGCAACCGCAACTCACCTTCCAACAGTGGGATGGCGTCGACCAGCAGCACCGCAAGGAACGCCTCGGGCGCCGCCTCGCTCGTGATGAGCTCCGCCAGCAGTTGCGCTGCAGCCCTCAGGTTGGCCTCGGCGTAGAGGCGGTGGAAGTCGCGGTACCGCGCCAGGAAGGCCAGCCGCGTCGAGAACAAGCCGCGCGCAGACAGGCCCTCGTCATCGGCGGCACCGCCAAACTCGCCGACGGGCGCCAGCAGCGACTGCGGTATCGAGTCGACCAACGCCATGAAAGTCTCGGCGCCGCGCTCGACGTACTCGTCTAGCAGCTGGTCGGAGATCTGCCGGATCTGGGTCGCATCCCCCGCCCGCACGCAGTAAGCCACCGCGACCCCGTACCTCCGCTCCTGCGTCATGGCTCGCGCAAGGCGCTGCGCATGGGAGGCAAGATGAACGCGTGATGGGAGAAACGCTGCGTCAGTGCTGGCTCGACGGCTGCTCTGCTCCGCAAGAAATGCCTGCCTGCTCACCTTGCAGATAACCCTGGCCTCCTCCTCCATTCCGTGCTCGGCACACGCCCTGAGGATCTCTTCGGCCCTCTCGAAACTGCCGCTCTCCTGGTCCTTGCCCTTGCCCTTGTCTTCGGGGCCGCCCTCGCTCTCCTCTTCCATCGCCTCGTCATCGTCGCTTTCGTCCTCGCCGTCCTCGTCGTTGCTCGCCTTGGCCCGAGACTTGGACGGGGCAAAGTAGGGCACCGAGAGGATGACCTCCCGCATCTTGCGACGGCCCGCCGCGCCGCAGACGCCGAGATAGTCGATGCTGATCCGCCATAGTCCCTGCTCCTCGAGCATCTCGTCGGCGTAGCGCAGCAGCATCTTGATGCGGAGGTCTTGGTCCGACGCATCGCCCATCTCTGCCGCCGCGTCCTCCTCGAGCAGGCCCGCCTTGTCGGCCAGATCTGCAAGGTGCGCCGCAAGCCAGATGTCGGCCTCGGTCGCCTTGGACACGGCCCTGGCCACCTCGCCCTTGACGAGGTGCGCCTGGACCGCTTCGGCGGCCAGCGTGCCGTCGATGGGGAATTGCTCGAAGAGGGCGTCGACCATGCCGGGCACGTCGTCGCGCTTGAGCGTGGGCTGGACCAGATGGCCCCAGGCGCCGAGGGCCTCCCGCCAGTCTTCGCAGGCTTCAAAGACGCGGTCCTTGACGCCGGCCATGAGCTCGAGGAGGCAGCGGAACTGCGCCTCGTATTCGAGCCGCTCCTCTTCGCTCTCCTCGCTGTGGCCAGCCTGGGCCTCCATGTCGTCCATCTCTTGCTCGAGCCCGCTCAGCACGTTGCGCACCCGCCCGATCCAGCTGCGGTGCGCCGCGATAAACTCGTGCTCCATGCCGTACGCGATGGAGCGCGGCAGCGTCGAGAGGAGGTGCGCCGCCTTTTCGGCCACGCGACGCACCGCCGCTGCAGGATGCTGGTCGACGAGCGACTTGAGCACCGAGGCGGCTGAAGTGTGGAAGCCGCGCAGCACGCAGCGCAGCACGTAGTCCCAGTAGTTTGGATGCGAGTAAGGCACAGCGGCCTGGGCAATCTCCTGGCCCTCCTCGGTCGTCGGAGCTGTGCGAGCGATTCATCAGGATGCAGCAGAGTAAGCCAGCATTTCCCTGCGACGAATCGAAGGTCTTCTAGCCCACGATGGCCGGCCACTCACCAAAGTCGAACGAGTTGAGCCAGTGCAGAAGTTCTTCGCCTACCACTCCGGCTCCTCGCCCGTCGGCGGGAAAGTAAAGGATCTCTGCGAGGTGCAGGGCGGTGTGGATCGCCTGCCACTTTTGCAAGAGGTCGAGGTCCGGCTCGGGAGCGTTCTGCCCGCGTCATGGTGGAGGCATCCTGAGGCGTCAGTTGAGGAACGGCGAGCGTGGCTCAACACGGGCGGCTGCGAGAATCCCTGCACCCACCTCTAGCTGGGAAAGATAGTCGCGGACGGCGCTGCGATACAGTCCGCTGATGCGGTGGTAGTACTGCATCGTTTGCTGGAACGGCATCCTGTGTCAAGCGCGAAGACTCGAAGCAGGTCAGCAGCTGCTGCGAATGGCCCAGGTCGTCTGTCGTCTGAGCCTCGAACCCACAGGGACGCGGCGGAGTTGCCGGCCTGCCACGGTGGGACGACGGTGGCGGCGACATCCTGCTCAATCTTCTGCGCCGATGTAAAGATGGTGTAGCTTTGCGTGAAGAACTGGCGACGTGGACAAGGAGAGTTGCGGCACCGGAACAGGTGAGACGAGGATGACAGGCGCATTCCGCTAACTTCGACGCAGCTTGGGCTCATGCTCACCTGCTTCTGCTCCGGAGTCGTGTCCCACGCGTAGCTGAGCTTCTTGGAAGTTGAGGTCGGCTGCACCATGGTGTGAAGGGAGCGGGGCTACCTGGCCAGCTTGTGTCGACGCGGTGTATGGGCGGCGATGCAGCTCAGTGAACGTGGGAGCAATAGTCAAGCAGCACGCTTCGTCCGCTTCCGATCTGCTGTGAGCGTCGGAGCGGGAAGCGGTGGCCTGAAGGAGGAGGGGTGAGAGGAGGGGTGAGAGGATGCGTGGGAGGTGTGGTTGCGAGAGGCAGGCCAGAAGAGGCCAGGCTAGGTGTTGATGTCGTCAAGCTGGCCAGCCAACGCCCCCCGTTCTCGGAAATCGGACCTTGGCATTGAGACCTCAGAGACTTTTTTGTGGTGGCTGCGCGTCGGCGGCGCCAGGTCAGTTCAGGCAACAGTGCAGGCCCGCCCGCCGTGCAGCTCCACCTCGCAAGTCCAGGCCAGACCGGGCCTGCCCTGTGCCGTCGGGCTGCCCAAGGCCAAGGCGACACGGCCCGGCCAAGACACAGACAGGACCATCGAGAGGCTGGTCGAAGTTTGCATTGCTTATAGTACAGAGTGAAAGAGAGACCACGAGGCGAATAACAATAGGTTGGCCGCAGTAGGCCGCGGCAGGATGGCGCGGCGAAGACCCGTCCGAGGGGTCTCTAGGGTATGATGGGTGCGGCGGACCGGTACGGATGTAAACGGGCGTATCCGACAGCGCCAATGTGGGCGCAGTGAGGGCGCTTGCGGGGGAGCCGGCGACAGCTCAGCAGAACATGGCGCGGTGCACGCGGGTAGAGAGCGCGCCCATCGAAGACGAGCTGAGCCCGGGCGACAAGAGGGCAGGGACGAGGTCCAGAATGAGAGCTCAGGGGCATGGGCATGCCCCGCGTGGACGTCAAAGACCCGTCCCGTGCCGTGGGCTCGCGACGGGCCAAGCGGCCGAATAAGAATCGCAAGGACAGCTGCGTGCGTGCCCCGACAGCGCCGGACGACGGCGTGCGCCGATCTGCGATGATGGTGGATGAGCAGCAAAAGTGCAGCGACCGAGCATGGTGATGCTGACGTGAGGTCACCACCGGCCGGTGCGTGCCTGCGTACGTCGCTCTTGGCTGATATGCGCCACGACGCTCAGATGTCCCGTCGTGCTACTTGCAGAGAGCCACGAAGGTGAGGATGGACGGCTGCAATCATCGTGCGCGACTCAGGCCTGCATGGGCGCGGTCTCGGGCTTGTCGCCCCGCTGCTTGTTGTCGACGCCCATGCCGACGGCGCGCAGGCTCTCCTCGATGGTGTAGGCGGGCTCCTCGCGCATCTTCTTGGCCCTCCGCTTGTGCAGCTTCGAGCCCATGTGCATCAGCTGGTCCTTCTGCGAGGGGAAGTGGCGGTCGCACTCGACGCAGTAGAAAAGGCCGAGACCGGCCTTGTCGACGTCGAGCTCCTTGGGGTTCTGCAGCGCCTCGAGCTTCTCCGGGTTGTTGAGGCTCTCCTGGATCTGGTCCGCGTCCAGCTTGCGAGCACGCGTGCGGGCCGCTCGCGAGATGTCTGTTGACGGGAGAGAACAGGGAAGGGTGACAGCAACGATGCGGGTCAAAGTCAGCCTCCAAGGTAGGTTGCGCTTAGGTCAAGTGCGGGCCCATCTCTCAGGTTCCGCCTGCGTGTCACCGGCCACCATCACCTCGTCGGGTCCAGCTAGCGCTTGCTGGGCTCTTTCGACGATGCTTACCTCGTCGAGCGTGGTGGTTCCGCTTGTGCCTCATACGCGTCATGATGGGCGACGTTCGATTCGATGATGAGGGGGGTGGGGGATGGTGACCAAAGGAGGCAATGGTGGTGGTGGCGGCCGCTACAGTGCGAGGTTTCCGCAAAAATTTCGTCGTGTGGCGGCCGCGCAGCGATATGCGGGGGTGCACCCTGCAGCCGAACTTTGCGATCGGGATCAACGCTGACCCGATGTGACGCCTTCTCACGTCGGTAAACGCGGAGCCGAGCTGCGAGCTTCGGCCGAGGCGCTCCATGAGAAAATGCAAATTTTGCACCGCGCGACCGATGGGCCTCGAAGTGGCCGCTGGTCGCCAAATTCGGATGCGAAGAAATTGCGAGGGGCGGCGAGCAAGCGTCTGGAAGGCGGGGCGGGCGACGGCCGCGTGCCGTGTGTGGGCCGCACGCCTGGCGCCGCTGCGCCGCTGCCGGGCGCCGGGAGGGGGCAGCTGCCACTCGGTCGTTTGCCCCAACCACCTCGCTGCGATCTCTTCTCCACCGTATCCCCCCCGTCAAGACCACCCTATCACCTCCGTCACGGAACCACATATTCACAATGGTAAGCATCGACCACGGCTGTCCGAATCGCGCGCCCGACATCGGCGGACCTGGACGACCTGCGCAGCACCAACATCCGACGACGTCGACCCGTCCACGCCGATGATGGACCTTCGACCGACCGCCAAACGACCCCCTAGGACCATGCTGCCCGACCAGCGAATCCCTCCCGACTCCTTTGCGTTCGGACATGCCAACTTCTTTCAACAGCGAGTTCCCACCGCCGACCTTAGGACGTCGCATGATCCACCCACATCCCAGCAGTTCGCCTGGCATCCGATTACCGGCCGAACAGCGACATCGACGAGCCGTGGACCGGGACTGGAGCTGGGCTTGAGGATGGGCATTACTGCGGGAACGCTGGACGGGCGGTCTGGGCGAGGTCGAACTCTAAAGGGAAGAGGACGAAGCCTCGAACCATTTGGAGAGGACGCCTAGTCATGGTCCAGCCGCTCCGTCCGGCGGGGTCAAGATCCAGCGGACGATGGAAGATTGAGGTCGAAGGTACGCCGAGGGGCGAAGTGAAGGTTTCGCGAGGAGGGTTCGATAGGGGACGGTTCTGGGACGTCAGGCGGACAAGTCGCCGCTGCCGCGGCGCCTACGGCGATGGCCCTCGCAGCATCTCCATCCTCCCGGGTCTCGGCCCTTTCCTCACCAGAGAGCCAAATAAGCGTCGGCCGGCTCAGAAGGCCATCTCGCAGCTCTTCCATCGACGTCACCCGTCCCGACACACCACAGATCGCCACGTCTTGCCAGTCGCCTCCTCAGCTTCCTAACCAGCCAACGATCCACCTACTGCCCAACCTGCGACTGCTTCGCCTCGCCTTTGCGCTCGGACTCATTCCCCGATCGCCCATCGTGACGATGCTGACGACCTGATACCTCATTCGACCCCTGTGCCTCTTCCCACGTTCAGGCTCGTCTCTACAGCAAGGCAAGGATCATGGGCTACAAGCGCGGTCTGCGCAGCCAGAGGGAGCACACCACGCTCGTCAAGATCGAGGGTGTTGAGGACCAGAAGGAGGCTCAGTTCTACCTCGGCAAGGTGAGTTTGCAAGGCAGCGCTCACGGACGGACAATGGGATGAGCGGCAGTAGGAGGCCTGGCAGATGGCAGGACC
This sequence comes from Pseudozyma flocculosa PF-1, assembly GCF_000417875.1. NCBI lineage: Eukaryota > Fungi > Basidiomycota > Ustilaginomycetes > Ustilaginales > Ustilaginaceae > Pseudozyma > Pseudozyma flocculosa. The sequence continues at coordinate 972,980 of NW_006920871.1, forward strand.
AATATGGCCCTTGATCAGTCGCTGACGTTTTGTCGTCGATTCATCAATTCCCTCCCATCTTCGCTCTGGCCAACTCTTTCGCCTCCCGCCTCACCTCGACCTTGCGACACCGCAACCTGCTGCTGCTCTCCGATCACACCTGGCAGCGCGTCGCCTACATCTACAAGGCGCAGAAGTCGGTCCAGGGCTCGAAGCTCCGCGTCATCTGGGGCCGCGTCACGCGCCCCCACGGCAACTCGGGCATCGTCCGCGCCAAGTTCGCGCACAACATCCCTCCCCAGGCCTTCGGCGCCTCGGTCCGGGTCATGCTCTACCCCTCGACCATCTAAGCGGCCCTGACGCCCGTCGTCATCGTCCTTTCCTGTCCCCCTCCTCTGCCTTCCGCCTGGTTGAAGGACGGGCGGGGGGGAGAGACATGCACCAGCACCACCACCACCGCCATGCCCGACCTGATCACCTCTACCACCACCACCTCCACCTCCTTTGCCGGTTGTATTTGTTCGCTCGCATATTCCACACCCCACCACGCGCACGCGACACCGTCACTTCGTCGGAAAAGGGAGGGACCATGCGCCTCTCTCTCTCTCTCTCCCCTTCCTACCCTTTGCCTTCGATCTGACTCGGCCTTGCCCTCACCCCGTCGTCGAACACCTGCTTTCACTCGCATAGAGGAGAGAGGTAGAGCGACGGGACGGGTGGGGTCTCGGGGGCTCTTGATACCGAGAGCCCTCACAAAATGAAAAATCCACCATACGCACGCATGCATGCCAATCCCCGCGTTGAAGGGCGATCGATCTTGAGCAGACCAGCTATCCAGCCAGCCAGCCAGCCAGTCAGTCAGTCGATCAGTCAGTCGACCGTCGTCTTTGGACCGGTACGACCGTCTTCCCCCGCGCCCCTCTCTTCCCCGCTCACCCCGCCGCTCTTTCGCTCGCTCACTCGCCCGCAGGCAGTGGGAGAGGCCCTTGATTAATCTCGTTTGGGATCGCGACGGGCCCCACGGTGGCCCTCTGCTCTCCACGATCCCAGACGTAAACTGCAAGGGAAGATCGAGTCTCGGCTCTTTGCAGATCGGTGCCCCTTGTGATTGCTTTCGTGGGGTCTCTAACCGTTTTGAAGGGATCCGACATCCGGTCGTGGGACGAAGCTGATTCTATGATTTGCAAGCCCTCTCGAGGATGCTCATTTTCCTTGGGCCTCGTTTCTTCTGCGATGGAGGGGCAGCGCAGCCCGCGGAATCGAAAGAGATTGTTGTGTCTACGCATCTAATCGTCGGTCGCCACCCTTTGGTACCGCCCTCCCGCGTCCTGGCTCTGTGCCCGTGCACGGCTCGACCACGCTCGTATCCGTTGCCACATACTAGCGCCGCCCCCAAGTCCGACTCGATCGGTCCAGCTGCGATGCGCTGCCGCCGCCGACGCTCTAGACTCACCGCCGACCAGGTTGCGCGCAATCACCATCCACATTGGGGGCCAGTCCTGATCCAGCATCGACACGGTCGATGAATGTGGTCGCCCGCTATCCGCTGTTTGCTGCTGCGGCCGTTGATGATGCGCCGTCGGATCCTCGGCTGCCTGCACGGTAGGTGGTCGAGGCCGCCGCGAGAAGCGACGGATCCGCCCCGTATCTGGCCTTGACCGCCCCTCGCCGGCTGGGTGGATTGCCGAGGCAGACGACGAGGCGGCAGCCGCGACGGCGTCTGGGTTCGGTCGTGGACCGCTGACGCCCTCTGCGCCTTCGCCTGTTCCGTCGCCCGGCTTGCGCTGGCCCAGATCCCCGGTCCAGATTCTCTCGGCGAGCGGCTGTAGCCGGACCACGGCGATGGGCTGCGAGAGAGACGAATGGTCGGTCGTCCATGGCGCACTGCGTGTCGCTTCGTCGGCACGCTCCTGGATACGGTGTGATGCAAAGAGCGAGGCCTCTTCGTCGTCTACCCGGAGCACAAAGCGAACGGGGCTGGAAGTGTTAGTCGCCTTCGATGTTGCTGTCGCTCGTCGTTGCCTCGAGGGTCGTCCAGCACGAGCTCACCTGCATCCCAGCCCTGACCACGCTCGACTCGGTCGGCCTCGCCAGCGTCGAGTGCGTCGACCTCTTGGTCTTCGTCGAGGCAGCTCTTTTCGCCCTCGGATCTGAGCTCATCGATGCCGTGCTCGAATGCGACGACGAGGAGGACGGTCTGGACGAAGGCGACAAAGAGGTCGATCAGGACCATGTGCAGCTTGCCGGTCTGGTGATCTGGTCAGGGCAAAAGGGGAGGCAAGGGGGTTTGAGTGTGCTGCCGTGGTTGCTGCGCGATAAAGAGGGAGGACTCCGTGCCACCCACCTTGGCCGACAAAGTCGATGATGATGGTGCGTGACTTTCCTGCACCAATTGGGCCGCCGAGGACGTGGACGGTGACGATGAGGAGATTGAAGCACGAGAGGAACACGGTGAAGAACGGGAGGGACCATGTTGGGTGCATCTGTATCGGGTTGCAGAACTGCACCTGCAGGGCCGACTTTACGAGGAACCAGAGGGTGCTGCCGTCGATGAACCACACGTAGACCAAGAGGGCAAAGACGAGGAGGTCGAGCTGAGGCGCGCGCAGATGGGGGGGAGGCGAATGTCAGATGGGCGGTCGACGCAAGGCCGGCAGAGGGGGGGAGGGGCGGCGGTCGGGGGAGTTGCACCTGCTACACACCGACTGTATGAGTTCTCTACGCTGCCGATACATGGCGAGCGAGGGCCGATGGCAGGGCTAGCCAGCGTGTAGGGGTTCCGGGGGGCTGCGTCGGCAGGCGATGCTGCTGGTGCGGCTGCTTGCGCTGTTCGATGTAGCTACATGCATGCCCTGCTTGTCGCGGTGTTGCGGTGGTGCGCTGTCTATGCCGTCGCTGTGAGCATTGGAGCCAGGAGTCTGGCGGGTGATGGCGGTGATGATGGTGGTGACGGTGGCTGGCTAGCTGCCACGCAGCCAGGGGGGGGGACGAGGTGGCGCCGGTGTGACCCGTGCGAGGAAGTGGCCAACGGTACCACCGGTGCGCGGCCTACGCCCGGCTTGGCCCAACCGATTTTCGATTTCTCTCCACAATTATCGGCGCCTTTTTTCCTGTTCTCCTGTTCTCGAGGCGCTGGCTGATGGGTCCAGGGGCCAAAGACGCGCCTGGCCTGGCCACGCCCAGCCCATCAACGCGACCCGCCCAACTGTGGATTTCGCCTCGACTTTTGGCCGCCCTTTCCATCGAGCCTCCATCAACCCATATGCGTCCCACGTCGGCCGCCGCTCGCCACGCACACCACGCCGCCGCCCATCGCCCCCCGCCACATCCGCTGCCGGTACCCATGCACCTACCGCCGCCGCCAATGTCGTAGCAATCTCCAACCGCCTCTTCGCCCCCGCGATGTCACACACCATCATGCCCCCGGGCCCTCGCCAAGCAGGTGGCAGCGGCAACGGGGGCGGCTACGGCGCCAGCGCCAGCACCAGCAGCGGCAGCAGCACTAGCACCAACGGCACCAGCACCACCAGCACCACCAGCACCAAAACCACCGGTACCAGCACCAGCACCGCCGTCCCTGCGCCCCTCAATCCCCACAAGAGGCGCCGCCTCCAGTTCACCTCGGAACTGCCCGTCACCATCCCGCGCTGGAACCCGGACGGCACAGAGACCCAGGAGTGGCTACGCTACCAGTCCAACCTCCGCCTCAAGTCGAAATGGGACTCCATCTGCCAGAAGTTCTCAAACGCACACCTCCTCCCGCAGGACGAGATCCACCTCGGAGACGAGCGGAAGGGCGAGGAAATGAGGGTCATCAAGGACCGCGGCATCCTCCGCCAGGTCACCGAACCCATCGAGTTTGGCATGTTCCACATCCGCGACCAGGACCTTAAACACGTCAGAATCGTCGGCGGCCGCCCAAAGGACAAGCGCAGCGTCAAAGGCACAGACGGCGACTCGAGCAGCGAAGACGAGCTCGCCGAGTGGACCCACACCGTCCAGTTCTCTCGCATCGCCAGGCCGCCCACCGCCGCGCCCAGCAACCGAAATCGCATCGCCGTCACCGCCAACGGCCACGACGATGCGGGCTCACAGGACGCACAGTTGGCCGAGTTCCTCGAGGCAGAGGCTCGCAGGCGTGCGCTCGTTGACCAGCACAGCCTCGACAGCGGCGAAGACGAGAGGGACGAGGAGGATGAGGACGACGACGAAGACGAAGTCTACGACTTTGCCGATCCCAACTGGGACAAGGGGCTCGCCAGCCCCCTCGATGATCCCGAACCCATCCCGAGCTCGAACCGCGACCCTTCGCCGACGTCGTCTGCCGACGAGTTCGACATCATAAGCGCTATGAGCGATCCGGAAGAGGACGCCTTTGATCGCTGGGCCTCGGACAAGCGCCAGAACGTCGAGGACGTCTTGACGGCCCCTGAGCCGTTTGCCTCGATCCCGTTTGGCGACATGGATGGGCTGGCGGAATGCATCGAGCGTCATCTAGCCGAGCAGGCGCCGCCGGAGTCGGTCCCGCCGGCACTGACAGCTTTAGACGACCCATTGGAAATGGACTCTTACCCTCTGATGCCGTCATCTTCGCCACGGGCGCAGCCGACGAGGGCGACGTCAGCCTCGTCGCTGGACATGCAGACGACGCCTTCTTCGCAGCGCAGAAAGAAGCAGCAGACGCCACGCAGGCAGACGCCCGCGCCACTGCAAAAGGCAGCAGCCACGCCTCGGGCCAGCATCGCCGCAGCAACCTCGCGCCCGGATTCAGCCTCGACACCGACACCTACACCAACACCGATACCAACGCCGACACCAACGCCGACGCCGACGAAGCTGACGCCGTCGAGGCGGAGCAGGAAGAAGACGGTGACCGCAGCTGCAACACCATTGGCCGCCGACTTGAACGACGACAACGGCGATGGCGATGACGATGGCTTCTTTGGCTTTGGTGGCTGCCTGGGACCGGGTCGGTGCACCAAGTCGTTCTGCATGCAGTGCGGCAGCGTTTCGGCTGCGTCGCGGCATCGCAAGCAGAAAAGGCCGCGCGACGACGATCCCGAGACGCCGAGCAAGAGCGCCGGGATGGAAGCTGGGGAGCCGCAGAGGGCGCGATCGCAGATTCCCTTGCGAGGACAAGAGGGAAGAGGGCGGCAAAAGCATCCGCCAGATTGAATTGAATGACGAGGGACGTGACCTGGCGATGGTGGCAAGACTGATACCCGGCGGCCTAAGATGGCGTCTGCCGCATAGCCCTGCGCGTCGCCTGGCCCGACGCTGCCTGCCTGTGGCCTCAACTGATACCCCGCCTCGACGTGCGCTGCGACGAGCTGAATAGACGCAGATCGAGATCCTGCTGGTCGTCGGTGCGGTGGAGAGCGAGGCAGCCAGCCGGCGGTCCGTCCGTCCCGCTCCGTTGTGGGACCGGCACGCGCGACTTGTGCTGAGGTGCCAAGGTATGAGCTGAATGCGCAGGCGGGCAGCGACAGCAGCCGACGCTAGCAATACGGAATACCGCCGCAGCAGGAGCGAACGAGATGGGTCAAGTGCCGGCGGCGAGGGGTGCGCGGACGGGCCAACAACGGTTTCTGGCAGCGGCTGGCCCGCCGTGTGCCAGCGAGGCGGCGCTCGCTCGTGTGGCCGCTGCTGGTCGCTTGATTGGCCCCCCGCAGACGGAAGAAAGCCCAGAGCCTACAGTTGGCCCACAAGGCGCAGCAGCAGCCGAGGCGGCGGCGGCGGCGGCGGCGGCCGAGGGCCCCAAGAAGAAATCAGAGAAAGGCGATGGGGCACCGGGCTACCCACAGACCCCAACCCCCTCACCCCCACGCATCCCTCGCGTTCCCGGCCTCCCGTCCCTTCTCCTTCGCCACCACCATCACCACCAGCTCTCATCGCCGTCCTCGAGCAGTCCCATCAATCCGTCCGAGTCGTAGAAAAAAGGGCTCATCTTCGCAGCTCCCCACCTTCTCTCTGTCGCCTTTCACCCGAACACTGGTCCCTCCTTTCGACACCCCCGCCTCCTCTTCTTGCATCCTATCCCGCCCTCACTGCCTCGCTCCGACCTTCGCCATGTCTTCGCAGCAGCAACCCTCCCTCGCAGCAACAGCAGCAGCAGCAGCTTCTTCCAATGCCTCCCCCGCCGCAGCAGCAGCATCCAACCACGCAGCCAACGGCGGCGCCCACTCGGCCCCGCTCAAGAGCGCCATCGTACGCAGCGTCCTGAGCGGCGACACCGTCATCATCCGTCCAAAGGGCGTAAACACCCCCGGAAAGGAGGAGACGGTCCACATCGCAGGCATCGCAGCCCCCCGCCTCGGCTCTCGCGAGCGCGAAGACGACCCGCAGGCCTTTGCGTCGCGCGAGTACCTCCGCTCCCTCGTCGTCGGCCGCGAGATCCGCTACCGCATCGAGTACACCGTCCCCGCACCCGCAGCCATCTCCGGCAACACCATCTCCCAGCCTCGCCAGTTTGCCCACGTCTACCTCCCTCCCAAGGCGCCCGGACAGCCCGACACCAACGTGGCCCACGAGATCCTCGCCGCGGGCTGGGCAAAGGTGCACGACTCGGCGACCAAGCGCCCCAACGCCGGCCCCTCGGACGAGGACGAGGAGGGCGGCTGGAAGCAGCGCCTCCGCGCCGTCCAGGAGGAGGCCTCGGCCGCCGCCGTCGGCCTCTGGGGCCCCGACGAGCTGCTCAAGGTGGACCACTCGATGCCCGAGGACACCGCCGCCTTCCTGGCCGAGTGGAAGGGCAAGCCGATCGAGTCAATCGTCGAGCAGGTCCGCGACGGCAGCATGCTCCGAGTCCGCCTCCTCCTCAGCTCCAACCACCACCAGATCATCAACCTCAGCCTCGCCGGCATCAAGTGCCCCCGCGTCGCCGGCGGCGGCGGCGGCAGCCCTTCGGACGCCAGCGAGCCCTATGGCGAGGAGGCCAAGTTCTTCGTCGAGAGTCGCCTCCTCCAGCGCAACATCAAGGTCACCCTCCTCTCGGTGCCCCAGCCCGTCGCTGCCCCGACCCCGTTTTCGGCAACCGCCTCGACTGCCTCCTCGTCCGCCGCGCCCGCTCCGGCCCCGACTGCCACCGTGCTGATTGGCATGGCCCTCCACCCCGTCGGCGACATTGCCCAGTTCCTGCTCGCCGCCGGCCTCGCCCGCTGCATCGACTGGCACGCCGGCATGCTCGCCCCGCACGGCGGCATGGAAAAGTACCGCACCGCCGAGCGCAGCGCCAAGGACAAGCAGCTCAACCTCTGGAAGTCGTACAAGCCCGCCGCCTCGTCGGCCACGGCGCTCTCGGCCCAGCCGGTGGCCGCGCGCACGTTTGACGCCGTCGTCTCGCGCATCATCTCTGGCGACACGATCCAGGTGCGCCGGGTGGACAAGGACGGCTCCCTGGCGCCAGAGCGTCGGATCCAGCTCTCCTCGATCCGCCAGCCGGCCGTCAAGGATGCCAAGCAGGCTGGCTACGCCGCCGAAGCGCGAGAGTTCCTACGCAAGCGCCTCGTCGGCAAGACGGTCTCGGTGCAGATGGACTACGTCAAGCCCAAGGAGGGCAACTTTGACGAGCGCGAGTACGCCACGGTCCGGTCCGGTGGCAAGGACGTCGACGTCGGCGAGCTGCTCATCGCGCGCGGCCTTGCCACCGTCATGCGCCACAAGCGCGACGACGAAGATCGCTCTCCCGGGTTCGACAAGCTGATGGAGGCCGAAGCCAAGGCCATGGCCGAGTCAAAGGGCCTCCACTCGGGCAAGGAGCTCGCCGCGCCGCGCCTCGCCGATGCGTCCGAGAGCGCGACCAAGGCCAACGCCTTCCTGCCCGGCATGAAGCGCGCCGGCCGCCTCCAGGCCACGGTCGACTTTGTCGCCTCGGCGTCGAGGTTCAAGCTGATTGTGCCGCGCGAAAACGCGCGTATCACCTTTGTCCTTGCCGGCATCCGCGCGCCCAGGACGGCGAGGAACGCGTCGGAAAAGGACGAGCCGTTCGGCCGCGAGGGGCTCGATTTTACGACGATGCGAGCGCTGCAGCGCGACGTCGAGATCGAGGTCTACTCGACGGACAAGGCGGGCGGCTTCATCGGCGCCATGTTCCTCAACAAGACCGACAACTTTGCCGCCTCGCTCGTCGAGCAGGGCCTCGCCAACGTGCACGGCTACTCTGCCGAATCGACGCCCTTCTACCAGCTGCTGGCCGATGCCGAAGCCAAGGCGCAGCGCGAGGGCAAGGGGATGTGGAAGGACTACAACGCCGCGGCCGAGGGCGACGGCCCCGACTCCGGATTCCCCGCCGCCGCTGGCGCTGCTGCTGCGACGGGCGCCGGTGTCTCGGGCCCTCTCAACGGCACATCGGCAGGTGCCAAGCCGGCGTGGAAGCTGGGAGGCGCTGGCAAGCCGGCCTCGGGTGGCGCTGCCGCCGCCGCCTCCAACGAGCCCGCACCGGCACGGGCTGACTATGTCGACTGCATCATCTCGGACGTGCGCGGTGGGCTGGACGACGTCGACCCGCGCACCGCGTCGACGAACTCGGGCGCCGAGCCGTTCGGCTTCTCGCTGCAGGTGCTGGGCGACCAGATCGACGAGCTGGAGAAGATGATGTCCGAGTTCGCGCTGCACCACAAGACGCCGTCGGCGCAGGCCTCGGTGGGCTTTTTCCCGCGCGCCGGCGACCTCGTCAGCGCCAAGTTTTCGCAGGACGGGCAGTGGTACCGCGCCCAGGTCAAGCGTTCCTCGACGGGCGCCAAGACGGCCGAGGTCGTGTTTGTCGACTACGGCAACAAGGAGACGGTGTCGTTCCGCGACCTGCGGCCGCTCGACGCCGCCCGGTTCGGACGGAGCCGGCTGGCGCCGCAGGCCAGGGAGGCGCGGCTGTCGTTTGTGCGCCTGTTTGACGGCAAGCAGAAGGAGTACGTCTACGAGGCCATTGACCGCTTCCGCGCCACGGCAGGCGACGGCCGCAAGCTGGTGGCCAACATCGACTTTGTCGAGCCGGGCACCGGCCTGCTGCACGTCACGCTGTGGGACGCCAGCAGCACGCAGCAGGGCGTCGAGATGGAGAGGCAGAGCGTCAACGTCGAGCTCACCGAGGCCGGCTGCGCCCTCCTCGACGAAAAGGTCAGGTACTGGGCCAGCTACCCCAAGATGACCAAGGCGCTCCGAGAGGCCATCGAGGGCGCCAAGAAGAGGAGGGAGGGCTGCTTCGAGTACGGCGACCCCACCGAGGACTAGGGGGGGCCCGACGGCCGAGGCAGAACGACCAGCACGACCAGCACGACCAGCACGACCAGGGCAGGGCAGGGCAAACCAGCATCGTCTCGCATCTTATCGCACCGTGAAGCAGCTAGAGTAAGAAAAACCCAAAGTCTATCGCAAAATGGCATTCCAGTGTTCCCCCACCTTGGCTTTCGGGCCCGATGACAGCAGCGCGGATCGATCTAGGTCGTCCAGCTGTCGACGCTACGTCTGGCCACCACCTTGCCGTGCTTGATGGTGATCCTGCCAAAGGGAGGGGCCAGCGCCGCGTCCTGGACCGACGCACAGCCGTCGAGGATGGTGGCGTCGAGCAACGCCTCGGCCCCCCACGTGGCGTCTGGGTCGAGTCGGTCGCAGCCCGCCGCGGTCCGCGCATTGGTGGCGACCATGTCGAGCAGCGTCTGGCAGTCGGTGGGCGTCGCCTTTTGCCAGACGGCCACCATCATGGGCAAGAGGGCGAGCGGGTCCGCATCGCCCTGCGGCGTAAACAGGTTGGCCACGTTGTTGACGCCCATGCTGACGTTGATGGCGCCGCCGCTCGACGAGACGAGATCGAGGGCCGGCATCGTGGCGCGCGACCGCACCGCATACCGTTCCGAACGGCCCTGCATGTACAGGTCGCTCGGGGGCAGCGAGACAAAGTGGACAGCGTCGGCGTCGGCGTCGGCGTTCGCTTCCTCGTCCTCGGCTGCTGTCTGCCTCGACGAGAGTGCGCGCAGTCGCCTGACGAGGTCGTCGAGGTCGTCGTCGGAGAAGACGGAGAGCTTGGTGCAGTGTCCCAGCGTGATGCGACGTCGTCTGCCAGCGGCCACGGTCCAGGACGGCAGGGCGAGGGCGCGATCGAGCACGTAGGGGATCAGCGAAGGCCGGTCTGGGCTGGGCGCGTCGAGGTCGTAGTCGAGGTGGAAGTCGACGTCCTTTCCGTTGCGCCTTGCCAGGTCAAAGACGAGGTCGATGTTGCGACGCTGCATCTCGACCTGCCCCTTGACGCCATCGCTGTCCGATGACCGCGGCTCGATGTAGGGGGCACTGCCCACCGCATCGACGCCCGGCTCGATAGCGGCTTGGCGGAGCAGATCCTGGATCGAGTTCCGCTTGGAGTCGTCGAGGGGAAAGAGGGGATCCTGGGCGAAGGCGACGAGCGAGATGGTACAGCGGCTGGCGAACTCGTCCTTGAGATGCAGTCCAGCTCGCAGACAGGTGAGCGAGACGGTAGGATCGACCTGAAAGCCAGGAGAGGGCGTGGGTCGGAAGTCAGTTGGTCTGCTTGTCGGGCGGGTTAGGGAGGCGAGGGCCTGCTCCTGGCTATCTCACCTCGACGTGCGCGCGCATCGCCGTGACGCCGTGGGAAAGGCTGGAGGCGATCAGGCGCCTGCCTCGCTCGACGAGGTCCTCGAAGGTAAAGTCGCGCTTGGCCTCGCCGGTCCTCTTTAGCGCCTCCTCGAACGTGCCGTCGTGGATGCCGCAGCGCGAGAGCAAGAAGCACTTGTCGAGGTGGACGTGGGGATGGCAGAGACCGCCAGGGACGAGGAGCGATCCGCGCGCGTCGACGGTCATCACGGTCCTCGCCGACTGCAGATCGGGCAGCTTGGACGGCGCGCTGGGTCCCTCGCCAAGAGGGGCGTGGCCGGCTGCGACCACTTCAGCCCGGTCCAGCTCTTGTCCCAGCCCACGGTCAAACAAGTCCGGCAGGGACGATGTGTCGAGGGTCGCGACCGAGGCCAGTGGCCGCAGCGGGTCGAAGCGTGTGCCTTCACCGCTGACCTCGTCGCTCGCTTCCGGGGCACGGTGGAGCGAGATCACGATGCGGCCGTCGTCGCCGTGGCGGTAGAGGACATTGTGTCGCTCCTGCCGCAGTGATTGGCTGCACCGCGCCCGCCCACCCCAGGCTATGCGCACGTCCTTGAGCAGGAGGGAGCCGGGGAGCTCAGCGGCGTATGCCGCAGCATCTGGGCCGCCGAGCATGATCGCGGCTCGGATCCGATGCTGCGATAGGTCGACTGCGGCCGGTTCAGGCAAAGAGAGAAGACGGCAACGGGTGAGCCCGTCGAGTTGCGACTTGCGAGCTCCAGCCCCCGGCGCGATGCTACGGGCCGCCACCGGCTAGACGGAGCCAGTTGGGACCGGATCGCTTGATCCTGCCTTGCCGCAGTGCGAGTCGGCGCCAACGTGCATCCGCCGAGGGCTGCGATGCGCTGCCATGCGCTTGCGCCCGCTCACCTTTGGGTTTGTTCTGCACGCTCGACGGCACGCGGTCAGGCCTAGGCCAGGCTGTGACACGACGTGGTGCGTGGCGTGGATGCGTGCAGAGAGAAGTCGGAGCCCCGCCAACCGAAGAAGCAGCCGGCCCTGCCAGAACAAAGGCCTGCCTTTGCCTTGCTGGCGTATGGACGTGTGGACGTGGGTGGGACCGTGACGCCGCCGCCGCCGCTGCTGCTACTGCTGCTGACCCAACCTTTCCGGCGCCAAAGTTAACGTGTGTGGCGGCGGCGCTGATGAGGGCAGGCGTTACGCGCTTCTCGACGATTGTGTGGTGGTTGGGCGCACCGTCGTCGGCGTGGCTTTGCCCGGCGTGATTGGCCCACGCCGAGCCAGACGTTCCAGGCAAAGCCAGGTCAAAGGCGGCGCGCCAAAGCCTCGACTTTGACTTTGACCATGGCCCGCAAGCGACGGGCTGCTCGTCATGCTCCGCCCCGCGCCCGCATCCTTGACAAGTCTAGGCCTGGCCACGCCTTGGTGGCCACCCCTTCGACGCGGGCACCATACGGCACCCCGCTTCCCGAATACGTCGGCGCGCCACCGGCGTGGCCTGCCTGCGTGGCTCGTCTCGTCGCGATGCCAAAGCACTTGCGCCACCCACGCCGCCCACATCTCGCCGCAGGCAACGCAGGCCTGGCCGGGCGCCTCGTTGTGAACCCCAGATTGCCGCCACTCTGCAGCAAATGGGCAATATCAGCACAGAATGCCACCCCAACCCCTCCGCTTCCCCGCACAGCCTTTGATCCCTGGTACCCCACACACAACAGCCAAGCATGAGCTTGCTTGGAGGCGGAAACCGAAGATGCAGAACAAGATTGTGGGGCGGCCAACCATCAGCTGATACAGCAGCAATCCAGCTGGACCTACGTTCTATTCGTCCGCCAAGAGTCGAGGGCGCACCGCCGTCAGCCGACGCACCTTTCTGCCGGGCCAACAGCAGCCAGCAGCACCGAGAGCATCAGGCAGGCAGGCAAGCTATTCGCTGCCAGTAGCCAGCATGTTTGGCCAGCAGGCTTCGACGACGATTGCGAAGTTCGACCGAGGATTGCTGTCGGCGTCGACCTGCTTGCTCCTTGCTCGCGCCCAGTCGAGCTCTGGCAACCCATGGCCATCCGTCCATCTGTGTGGACGTCGGAGTCAGACCCGCACCGACGCACGGCGAGCAGCCTCGTCGCGGACATTTCGGTCGACATGGTTCCGAGCCGTTGGGCCAGGCAGCCGCTCGCTGGCTGCGACGCCAACCTGCATTCTGTATCGCACGCACTCGCCATCTTCGGGCAGCTCTATTTCTCCTCTCTTTCGGGCCAAATCTCCAAGGACAGTAGAAGAACGTACGAGCGAGGAAAGGGTCGGAGTTGGCGTCGGGCCAGCCTGGCGATGGCCGTTGCCAGCCGCGTGCCTGCCGGCTTTCCCCCCTTTGACCCCACATCGAGCGGAGCGGGCCCCCAAGATCTCGCCGAGCCAGCATGTCACCTTGGCGCCCCCTGCCGCGTGAGCCCGACTGCCCGACGTCGTCGAGCCAGCTGTCCGGATCTTCTCGATCAGATCAAAACGTTGGCCCGCCTCGTAACGCATCTCGCCACCAAGCACTCTTCTTAGCGCACCGCATCTCGCATGCGACCAGGCCGAGCAGGGTCAGCGCAGGACAGGCTGCCGTGCTATGCTGGATCCCCTTTGCCCGCGGCACATCAACATACCGCCGATAGCCTGACGCCAAAACACGACATAGGAGCGGATTGAATGACTGTCGACGAGCGTCAAGTCTTGAGAAAGACGACGATGGCCTTCACCTTCCAGATCCTCTGGAAAGCTGCGCTGAGTGAAGTCTGACGCCAGGCCCGTGGGGTTGCCGGTGAGCTCGGCCAAACGATGCCAGGCTTGTTGACCAGCAGGATGCGTGCGCTCCGGATGAATCCATACTGGCTCCCTACCTCTAGAGCTCCCGCATCGTCACCAAACAGGTGCAGGTCGCCATTATTGTGCTTGTCGTCGTTCACAGACGATGGCAAGGCGACAAAGGGCTTCATGACAACCTTGGATCTTCTGGCATACCAACTGTACCTACCTAAGGGCGGCACTGTCTGGCTCGACCGCGGCTGCGGCTCAGACCTTGGCGACGCTACCGGAACAAGGGGACATGGCGGGTCAGGGCGGCCACGTACGGATGCAAGTGTGGTGTTTTGGCACTATCGCTGCGCCCCTTCCTGCTCATCTGGCTGGGACGCTGCGCGATCCTCTACGATCGTCTTGAAGATCTTCGGGGTGAGACTAGCACGCTGCGGCGGCTCGTGACGGAGTCGACGGAGCCGCCGCGGCCGTCGAGAGAGGCCCAGACAGGTACTGTACTGTACAGTCCATACATACACAGCGTAGACAGCTTGGAGTCTGCTGCAGAGTGCGGAGCCCATTCCACGCTCGATGGGCCAGCGCGTAGTTACGGTACCTACCCGCGCCGCATGTGGGCCGGTCGGATCGTGATGGTGCAGGCCTGGCCTGACCTGGCCTGGCCTGGCCTGGCCTGGCCTGTCACCAGCGAGCCGGCCGATCCTCGTTCCTCTCCATCTTCTGCTTTCCCCCATCTCCCCCGCTTGCCCCACTCTCGCTTTCGCGATGGGCGCCAGCCAGACTGCTCGGTTGGCAGGCCATTTCTTGGACCCCACACTTTGTGTCAATCCACCGCGGCCGGTAACCTCGACCCTACGCTGGTAGGGTACCTCGGCAATCTCGACGAGTTTATGCGGTCATAGATGGATCGATGCCTCGAGAGTTGAGCCGTGACCTTACGTCCCGCTGCCGTACCGTTCCGCAGGTTCTCGCGGCCGTGTCCATCTACATACATACATACAAGCGGTCGCGGCATAGGGCCAACTGGGCACGGCGATGCCAGTACGCAGCTAGAGGACCAGAGTCTGCGCCAGGCAGGCCCCGTCGCCAGCTCAAGGCTCTCGTATCGCCTCTCTCGATGATGGCCATTGGGTCCACCACAAGTCGGTGACGCTCCACGGTTGCCCTGACGTATGACCGGCGCTCCATGGTCAACGGAACGTACGCACGGAACTCTCGCACAGATGGCGACTTCGGTGCCGTACTCTGTAACCACACCGCCAATCCCACCCAACCAACCGATCCGTTGATCCAGATCGGGCGGCGTCGAGAGCGGCGCAAGCAACAGCCGGCAAAACTTGGCGTACGTGGGTGGGTGCCAGATGTAGGGCGCTCGGCACGGCCTCGGTCTCAGCTCGCACCTACTCGCTCATGGAGGGCGCTGTTGCAGTAGGTCCGGTTCCGCCTGGTTCATGCGTCAGGCTTGACGTACTCGGGACATATACATGTGAAGTGAGGTGAGGGCATCGGCCCCCCTTTGCCATGCCCTCGCACACCGCCGAGGCCGACAATTGACCCGAGCCGGACCGACTCAGGCTCGTCCGCAGACGTTGTGGTGCCCGATCGGAGATGATCCGCTGGCGCTGCTCGTTTCTCGGCCCGTTTCCGACGTTGTGCCCCAACCCTTCGGCTGCTCCCCGACAGGCGGCGGCTTGGCAGACAGATTGCCGTGCCTCTGCGAACCGCTACTATCACCTTAAACCTCAGCATCATAGCATATGTATCGGCACCGACCGGTCGACCCGCACCGTCATCGCGCCGTCTCGCTGTATGGGGGAGCAGCTTGACCTCACCAACTACGCCCATGTCGAGGGTGCAGGTCTCGGACGCAACTTTACGACTCTACTTTTATCCACGCGGTACTGACTTGGATCGCCGCTGCCGCAAAGGGGGCGACCCGTTCCGTCATCGCTGGCGCCGGAGTCCCAGCGGTACCTTTGGCCCCGACGAGCGAGCCAGCGCCACCGACGAGCGTCTTCTCCAGCCCGCGAAGCAAGAGACCAAGACTCGCACAACAAACATTGACCGACCACCACATCGTCGACATCGGAAGTGCGTACAAGCAAGCCGCCGACCCCAGCATACGTTCGGCGTTGCGGCCGAGCCCACGTGGATATCCAGGGGTCTGCCTGCTGGCGTCCCACACCATCGCGACCCCTGAAACCTTTGAGTGGGCCTTGTTTGTCGCCGATGTCCTTCGACGAGCCGATGGGCGAGCAGGGGAAAGCGCTACTTACATACAACAGGCTGCGCGTGCAGCCACCGGGCCGGGCCGGCTCATCCGATCCTGGGCCAGTCCGGACCGTACCCGCCCAACGGCCCCGCCCGCCAAGGCACAGCCTCGACAGAACGCTATCGATGCCAGTCGATATCCGGGCGGCGGTCCTCGCTGGCGCTTCCGTATGCGTGTATGTGTGGCAGCGTCAGGTTGTTGACTGCCGTTGCAGCCTGCGGTTCCCGTCGAGCCGGGCCGCGTTGCAGTAGGTGAGCGTCGCGGCTCCTCGACGGCTAGGCCGGCAACACCAGCCGACGATCGTGCCTGGCCGGCCCCGTTCCCGTCGCTACCGGTAGAGCGAGCGAGCGAGATCCTTAACGCCGTCTCCGCCACGAGGCAAATGATGATGCCGATCAACTCACGCACAAGACGCCAGGCACCTGATTGGACCGTCGCCCCTTGCCATACGGTCTTTTGCGTCTGCCTGCCGGTACGTGTATGTGGCACATACATCCCCCACTGTGCTCTGATTTGAATGTTTCACCGCCATGGAGTGTCAGGGTGAACGTACCTCTTGATGTCGTCTCGTTATCGCACCGCGACTGCCGACTCGGACGTCCAGGGCGACTGCAGGACCTGCGGATCCATACGCAGCGCACGCAACAAACAAACCTCGGCCTAGGTCCACAAAGGTGGGCGTCCCGGTGCCGAAAGGTGTCCGCTCCTGCGTGGTTCGCCGGACGGTGGCGATTCGGCCAGCCCAGGCCTCGACTATGCTCCGGCGGCGACTGGACCGCCAAGACGCTACCATCGGCGGCGTCGCTCTCTGTGTTCCGTTCTACGGAAGGTCATTGGCCTGGCTCATCGGCATGGCAGGCGCGGAGCGGGACGCCGGCAAGCGACCCGTCGGCCAGTCAACAGAAGCACGTTCCTACTGTTCCTTGCCCCTAGGTGCTCGGCCGGCGTCGGCAGCCTAGCCTGCCACTCTTACTCGATTTATGTCTTTATTTCTCCTGCCGAAGAACCACAGACGCCACCGGCAGGTGCTCAGGTACCGTATGTACAGACCACCGACCACCTCCTCGCACGGAGGGTGCCGCCTGTCTCTTGGTGTCGGTACCGTTAGCAGCGAGGACACGGCCCGGCAGACATCCAACACCGGAGCTCAGCTGACCCCGTCAGACCAGGCTTTGGCAGGCCAACTTTGCACAGCGACAGGCCCTCGGTCGCGGGGCGTTGCCCGGTCTGAACAGCCCGGGTGCGAGCATCGCCCGACAGCCTCGCCGGCTACCGTACATACATCGGCACCTCAACTCTGTCCGGCCGTCTTGTACGAAGGATAGGAGTACATAGGAGGGCATAGCGGGCAATTTCCCACCTTGAGATCGCCGCATGCCAAAGTGGCGCCGCTCGGCCTCAACACAGCATCCATCCTAGCCTGAACGTAGACCGGCCTGCCTGTTCGGCCCCCACGCTCTCGCTGCCGAACCCTCAGATAGAACCTAGGCCCAGGCAGTCACAGTAGGAGGGCGAACGGTCGAATGAGGGTCGCCGGCCGTCGTCAAGTCGCCCATATTCCGACGCCCTCCTGCGCGCGGGCCTCTGTAGACACGGGTGGCAGTACCGGTACGTACCTAACTTGGCCGCCCTGGTTCTGCTCTCGTCGGCGAGTGGGCTGCTCTTTGCCTCGGTGTGGACCGCAAACGGGGTTCCCAAGGCGGGGCTCGGCCATGGCTTGCGGGCGGCGATCAGGGGGATGTAGGCGTGGACAGCACGAATTGCAGGTGCCCAACGCCGACGCGCCCACGCATGCAAAAAGGAACAAGGACGCGCACAGCCTGGCCAGGCCTGCCTCTGGCCCGTAGAGTTGGGCAGAAAACAGGACGCGTGCGGACGGTTCGGAAGTCTCGGTGACACACGCCAGCACAAAGGGGGGCTCCCCTCGACCGCACGCACCTCACCATTCCCGAGCTGATTACCGCCAGCTCCGCCTGGCTGCGAGCAAACCAGATGGCAGGCAGGCCAGGCCCGCAATGCCGGTTCACAGCAGCAGAGCGAGCTTAGAACTGCCGTATCGCAGCCCGTCGCCGTGATGGCAGCTACGCTACTCCGCCAAAGGTGCAGAGTGAACAGACCGAGTGATGGGCCTATGTGGTGCCGTTCTCTGTCGTACGCGTCTTGGACCGCCGGCACCACGGCGGCACAATTTGAGTTGTACCTATGTTTGTGTTGGGGGCCGACGAGGCTGGATCGTTCCGCAACGTAACGGTGGCGGTCAGCGATGGTCCAGTACAGAGCGCGGAAGAGGTCTCGAACGCCCTACTAAGACGAGCCACAGGCAGTACGAAGCGGTCTTGCTGATGTGCCAACAAGGATGTGCGCTCGCTGCGCCGCCGCTCGTGCGCTGCAGCCAGGCCAGCAAAGGCCGACGACCCCAAGCCGGTCGGCCATGACCCGCCCGACTGAGCCAGTGGCAAAAATCGACACGGTCGGGCTGGCTCTTTCTCTTGATCGCCGTCTCAATCCACGTATGGCCTTCCTTGGCCGGACCATGCGCGCACCGCAGTGCTCCGTCTCTGCTCGCGCCACTCTACGGTCCTGCCGATGCGAGTTACGACAGCGGGCGAGAGAGAAGCCCGGCGCCATCCATCTGAAGGGGGCTTGGTCGCCTGCCAGCCCTGAGCCTTTGGTTGGCTTGCTCGCCACCGCCGTCCCCAGAAGAGAGCTGGCCGATCGATCTACCTTTGAGCGTCGAGCCAAGGCTGGGCGAGGCGTTGGTCAGACGCCCCACCAAACGCGCATCTGCGTCGGCAAGGCGTCGGGCTGGAAGGCTAGAGCCAGGTGCGTCAGGCTAAGGCCAGTTCCGCGTCAGACTTGAGAACCCTGGCCCGTCGTCAGGGGCCTAGGCCAGGCTAGGGTCCCGCTCGCTTTTTTTCTTTTCTTTGTTGTCTCGATCTTTTTTTGCCGTTGCCTGTGCGCAGGTGCCCGGCCAAGTCACCCGCGCTGCCTGTGGCTCTCTTTCACGCCGCTGTTTTGGGGCCAGGCCTGCCTGCTGGCCACAGCCAAGCGGCGCCCAGCCAGCTGGCGGCTCGGCGGCCTGTCATCGTGGAGGAGGCGCGGCGGCAGAGACGGCGGCAGCAGCAGCAGCAGCAGCGGGGGTCGACGACGCCCTCGTCTTAGGTTGCCCGCCATAGGCAACCAGAGCAGGCAGGGCAGGGCAGGGCAGGGCAGGCAGGCCCACCGGGCATTTCAAAATAACCCTGCCTCGCCCCACCCCACCTGAGCCAGGCGGCCTTGGTTGCCATCCGGATGATCCTCACCTGCCCTCCTCTTCACCAACCCATCCTCTTGCCTTCGTCCACAGCCAGAGCACGGTACAGCACAGTTCAGCACAGCAGACCAGACCACCTCTCCACGACCCCTCTACCAGCAACCGGGCCATAGCATACCTTCATCTTGACCCACCACCACCTCGACCACCCTGTTCCCCCCCTTTGACCTCAGCCCAACCGTCTCTTGCTCACCCCGTCACCCCTTCACCCCGTCACCCCGGTACCATCAGCTCAACCCGTACGACGCCTTGACGAGTCCAACGTCGTACACGCCGGCCCTGTTGCTACGCCCTTTCCACGCCCCGACAGGACAGCTCAGCGGCCTCGATCGACACCGCCCCGCCCCTCTTCATCTCGATCCCGAGAAAAAGGCAACCGCATTTCACTCGATTTGTAGCTGCACCGCAGCCCCACGACCCCACCACCTTGCCGCACGCCTGAGCTTCGGACGCGAGGCACACCTGACCTGCCTCGTACCCGTGCCGCACCACCGCCGCGCCTATACACCCCCTTTCGGTCCCTGCTCGGTCGCTCCGCCCGTCTTGGCAGCACCCCGTCACATTACGCCTTCACCCTTTTGGCGCACAGCCCCGGGCCCAGGTTCCACTCCGAGCAGACCTGGCCCACGCTCGCTCGCCACCCAGCCTGCCGCCTCTCTGTTCATCGCCGAGTGTTGTCCATCGGCCGATTCGCCGGCAGCGTAGGGCAGGCTCGCCCGAGCAGCAGCGCAAGAGCAGCTAGTGCCAGAGTGCGAGGTCCCTTTCTGTCTGCACGGTACACGGCAGATACGGCCAAAGAGGACCGATCGTTCGCGCCTGCCTCAAAAGTGGTCAGCCGCATCACCGTCTTGCGGCCTCCTCCATCCTCTTTCCAAGCTTCGAAAAGGGCGACACCATGCCGGCTCCCAACGCCACCTCACGCTCTCCGCCACCCGCCGCAGCCCAGGCCGGCTCCAGTCGAACCCCATCGCCGCCGTCGCCGTCCTCATCGCTGCACCAGGTCGGATCGCGACAGGCCACACGCACGCGGACTCGCACGCGGCGCAACGTCTCATCATCGCTCTCGACGACGCACCGCATCCCTCACTACACTCACGAGGACCACCCGCTCAGCCCGCACAACCTCGATCGCCATGGCTACCACTCGTTTCGTTGCCTCGGCGTCCCCTTCCACGTCAAGAAGCGGTACACGTTTCTGCGCGAGCTCGGCATCGGCGCATACGGATGCGTGGCCCTCTGCCGCGACGAGGCGCTCGATTGCAACGTCGCGTGAGTGCCCGTTCATTCTGCCGCTCGTCACTGCGACGGTGCCCGCGTGTGTAGCCTGTCCTCTGACGCGCTCCTTCAACCTTCGTCTCGCGCCAACCCTGACACGTCCTGCCCCCTCATGAACAGCATCAAAAAGGTGACGAGGGTGTTTGAGCGCGACGTGCTGGCGAGGAGAGCCTTGCGCGAGGTCGCCATACTCCGCCACATTGGCATGTGCGACAACGTGACCGCGCTCCTCGACTTCGACGCCACCTTCATCGAATTCTCGGAAATCTACCTTGTCCTCTCGGCGAGCGAGGCTGACCTGTCGCAGATCATCCGCTCGGGGCAGGCGCTCTCCGACGCGCATCACCAATACTTTGTCGCGCAGATCCTCCGCGGCGTGCGCTACATGCACGCAGCCAAGGTCGTTCATCGCGACCTCAAGCCGGGCAACCTCCTCGTCAACGCCGACTGCGCGCTGCGGCTGTGCGACTTTGGTCTGGCTAGAGCGTATGCCGACCCGTCATTCGGGGCCGGCCCAGCGCAGCCCTGCGACAACGACGAGCTCCAGATGGGCGAGGCTGACGAGCATGACCCGCTCGAAGGCCGCGATGGACAGAGCCAGGAGAGGGGACCGGACGGCCGCGACAAGGGAACCGCGCATCTCTCGCGCTCGCTCTCGCCGCAGTCGGACCTCAAGCTTCACACGCAGCGCAGGGATTCCAAGGGCAAGCAGCGACGGCTCAACTACCCGGGCGGACCGCTGACCGAATACGTGGCCACCCGCTGGTATCGCGCGCCCGAGGTGATGCTCTGCTTTCGGGAAGGATACGGGCCCGAGCTCGACATGTGGAGCGTCGGATGCATCTTGGCCGAGCTCATCGGTGGACAGCCCATCTTTCCCGGCAAAGACTACGTCGACCAAATCACCCGCATCAACAGCGTCCTCGGCTCGCCCTCGGACTCGGTGGTGGACAAGATTGGCTCCGAACGTGCAAAGACCTACATCAAGGCGCTGCCTCGGATGCCGGCGGTCCCGCTGCAGAACCTCTATCCCACGGCTTCGCCCGAGGCCGTTGATCTGCTCTCGCGGCTGCTGACCTGGGATCCGGCGGAGCGTCTGACCGCCGACGAAGCCCTTCGACACCCTTGGCTCAAGGCGTATCACGAGTCGAATGCCCGCTGGCAGCCGCCCCCCGCCTTCGACAAGTTTGCCGAGGTCGAGTACATCCGCTCCCTGCGCGAGTTCAAGGCCGGCCTCCAGCGAGAGGCGGACGAAGTCAGGCAGGAGATTGAGGCGCTGGAGATGGAGGAGGCCGAGGCCCTCGATGGTTCCAGCACCTCTGCGATCGATGCCGGCGACGGCGACGACGACGACGAGAGGGAGCAACAGCTGGCCCGCGAGTCGACGCAGCCCGAGAATGGCCCCGAGTCGGGGCAGCTCCCCGACACTGACGCCCACGGCGACGTGGCGGGAAATGGGTCGCGGGCAGATGCTAGCCAGAGGGACGACGAGGGACCCAACACGGATGCCGAGCCGCAGCACGAAGGCCACGGCTCGTCCTGCGGCACCTCTGCGCGTTCTTGCAATCTGCCCGAAGCGCTCGCTTCATCTGGATCCTCGGCGGACACCCTGTCATCGACCGAAACGAGCGGCGACGAGGCCGACCCTCCATCACCGCGCAGCCTCGATGGCTGCCGAGTCGAGAGCGCCACCCAGCCCGGCCTTCGCAAAGACGGGCAGCTGGCGCAGGTGCCGTCGTATTTTCGGCTCGGGCATGAAGAGGAAGGACGTCAATCGATCAAACCCCTTCTCGATGACAACAGGCTGGAGCACCGGCTGGTATCGCAGCTGGAACAGCGGTTTCCCATCGATGACGTCTTCGTGCCCGATCAGCTCCTTCAAGTGGCCCAGGGCCTGGTCGAGCATCAAATCAATGCCGCTGCCTCTTCCGCTGCAGCAGCAGAAGCGGCGATGAGCGATCAGACCCTCGGAAGCAAAGGAGCCTCCTTCTTTTCCCCCGGCGGTGGTGGAGTGGACCCCGCATGCCTCGCTGAGGCACCTTCAGATTCAGCAGGTGCAGGTAGTGGCCCGACGATCGAGGGCGGACGAGCGGGCGCGCTCCTCTCCTCGCGCCCGTCGACGGCCGTTGGCAGCGGCGGAACGGGGGCCAGCACACCCTCTCTCGGGCAAGGCCTGCTCGACAACGTTGCTATCGCCCCTGCATCCTCGGCCTCGACATCCGGGCACGGCGTCCAAAGGCACTCCAAGCAGTTGGTCCTCGTCCAAGATGGCCTGCTGCAGTCTTCGGCCGGTCTGCTCGCTCAGATGATAGCGCGCGCAGCTGACAAAGCGCAGCCGACCTTGCTCGTCACCATACTCCGGCATCCAAGCACCTACGTTCGACCTCGAGACATGCGGCATGTCACCTTGCTCGACGGCAGCTCCCGCTCCGACGGATATTGCGAGGAAGATGACGGCGAGGGCCGCAGCGCCTTCGGCCTAGCAAGCTGGAAGGGCGTCGCCCAGGCGGTGCTGGCGAAGCTCGGCCGCATGGGTGCACAGAATCGGCTCACCATCATGATCGACTCGCTTGACACTCTGGTAGAGCAGAGCAGGGATGGCGTCGAGGGCGCGTTCAACCTCGTTCGGACGCTGCTCGGCAAGCTTAGCGCGCTTGGTCGCCTAGTGGTCGGCTTTCAAGGCGACTCGTCATCCACCTCGGCTGCTCTGGTGTCTGCGCTCAACACAAACCTGGTCTGGTCCGCCTCGAACGACGGCGGCGACGCAGCGTCGACCTCGGCCGCGGCAAGCGGCACCATCCTGACGGCCAGGCTCCACGCACCGGCTGTGATGCGCTACATCTACCGCAACTATGGGCTGCGTCCATCGTCGAGCTCGGCCGCAGTGTTCCGAGCCCTGCACCCCTCCGAGGTCTCGGGTGCACGGGAGAAGCTGTCGGACGACACCACGTGGTCTGACCTCGAGGGCATCGGTGAGGGTCACCAAGAGTCCGATGCCGATGCGCGCTTCTGGGAGATCCTGCGCAACACCTCGAGCCGCGGAGCCCTGGGCATCCCTGCGTACGAAGGTGGTGGCGGCACCGCCGGGTGGTGGGCGAATGGCAGCATCGCCGCCGACGAGGTCGAGTGCGTCTTCAAACGCCCCACGCCCTTGGCTTCCCGCTCCGGTCCAACACACGCCGCCACCGTCCACGGAGATCGCATCTGCTTTGAAGACATTGTCGGAGCCGCGGCGCAGGACGGCGAGACGGCCCGCAGCCCCCGAAGCAACAGCTGGGGTTTCCTCGAGCTTCACTACCAAGCACGCAGCGGCAAGGTCTACGAGGAGCTGGTGGGCTGTGTGGTCGAGAGCTCGAGCCACGGGCGCAAGCTTTTCCTTCGGCCGCTCGACATGGTTGACCGACGCGACATCAATCAGGCTCTGCCTCAGCCTGCTCCTCCGGCCCTTCCATCGCAGCCTTCGATTGCCTCGGGCTCTGGACCGGAAGCTGCCACGTCTTCGAGAGCGGCGGGTGCGGACCCGCACGCGTCGATGGTCTCCAGGCTGCCCTTCAACCTCTCAGAGACGGACGCTCAGCGAGCCAGGAGGGAGGACGTCCCGCTCCCGTACGCCTTCTATCAGCATTCGGCGCAGGGCGGTCTTGAAGCGCAGCAGCAACAGCAGCAGCAGCAGCAGCAGCAGGGCATGCGGGGCTCGACGGGCAAGAGCACCATCTTCTTCGAACCAGAGGCGGGAGACGACGAAGACGACGAGGATCCCGACGACGATCTGGACCTGTGATTGTCGAGACTGGCCGGCCGGCAAAGGTCCCTTTCTCCTCGATCCCAAGGAGGGAACGCGGCAACGACAGGGAGGCGGAATGGATACTACACGGCCGACTGCTCATTTTCACCACCCCCTCAACCACACCATGCTTTTAGACATCTGTAGCAAACACTAAGTGCCTTGCCATCCCGCTCCCTCACGCGCATTCTCTCACATCATTGTCCCTCTCCGCACATCCATGCATAATCACTAGCATCGTCACAATCAAGTTTAAGCTGAGCTTCATCGAGCGGCGCTCGACGGCTGACTGGTGGCCTAGGCACATAGGAAGGAACCTCGGGGAGCAGTGGGTCGGTTTCCCGAGAGCGCGCTCTGCTCTTAACGTGGCGCCGTTGGCTGACTACGATGCGTTTCAAGGGAGGGGACTCCGCGCCTCAGGCCCCCTCTTCTCGGTGCCACCTGGTCGGGGCCGGTTCCTGGCCGCCCGATCCGCCTTGAGCCACACGTTGCGAGGAGAAAGACGGGCACGCACGGCTCTGGCTCGGGGTGCCGCAAATCTGGCTGCCCTCGCCCTCGCCCTCGCCCGCGGTGCGTGCTCAGGCTTGATCGGTTCCATCGACGGTGGCACAACGATGCCGTCGTCTGGTCGCTCGACGGCCCTCTTCCGTGCTTCGGGACGACATCTGCAGCGATTCGAGCGCCCGTCTTGCCGTGTCAAGCCAGTTAAAAGGCTCCTCGTTGCGCTGCTGGCTCGCGTGCCATGCGGCATTGGCAAGGCATTCTGCATGTGCGGGTGAATCAGTGGCATCTTCGAGACTACTAAGTTGGGATACTGATACAGTGGTTGGAGATTGGAGCAAGCCTCGGATTGGGGGAGGGGGGCGGGCAGAGACCAGGAGCGGTGCTATGGGGCGGCACGGCTCTAGGGCTTGATGCCCTTGGCCTCGAGCGTCTTTCGGTCCTCCTCCTCGAGCATCTCGTCGATCTTTGCGCCGCGCGAGGGCTCGTTGCCGTGCTCGCGCGCGGCGTCGGTGGGCTTCTCGTCGTCCTTTGCCTTCTCGCGCTGGGCCTCTTCCTTGGCCTCCTTGCCGGCCTGGGCGAGCTTGTTCTGTGCATGCCACGGTCACGGTGAGGGGAAGAAGGGGCGTTGGGGCGACAAAAACGAGATCAGCAAGCGGTCCCCTGTCATCGTACGGCAGCCGGTCGCACGGGGTAGAGTGGAGTGGGAACAGGGCGGCGGGGGGGACACGCACCTTGATGCTCTTCTCGTCGCGCGAGTCGAGGTTGAGGTGGCTGTTCTCGACGCCCTTTTCGTGGTTCTTTCGGTCGTCGTCGTGGTGCATGCCGACGTCCGGGTTAGGGCCGGAAGCGTTACGCTGGTCGCCGTCCTCGCTGTGGGTCGGCGGGCATCGAGAGTATCGTGTCGCAGCGCGGTGGAAGGAGCCGTCAGCGGACGAACTGCTGGCTGCGCGACAGAGGGCGCGAAGCCCGGGGGAGACACCGGCGACGAAGAGGGCCTACTCACGCGTGGGTCTCGTACTTGGCGATGGTCGACATGATTGGGGCTAGTTGTATAGACGAGGGTGTTGGGCGTGGTCAGGGGAGCGATGATGGTGAGTTGTAGAAGGGAGAAGAGGGATAGCCTTGCCGTCGATCCGAGGTTACATACGCCGTGGGCAGGCACGTCGATCACCTTGTCCGCACATCGAAGGCGAGCGAGCCTTGGTGCGCTCACACGACGAGGCAGAGAAGAGGGAAGAGTGGCATGTAGCACAACGTCACAGCCCTCTCACCTCGCCGCATTGTCCGCCGGCTTGGCTTCAAGGCCCCAGAGGAGGAGCGGCCAGGCTGTAGGGCTTGGGCCTGGCCTGGTCTGGCCTCGCTGCGTCGCCTGCTGAAGGCGCCGCGGGTCGAACCGTCTACCGTCGATGCTCGAGGCCAGACTGCAAGGCTGCGCTGCGGGCTTCTGCCTGGCCAGGCAGGGCCAGGCAGGGTCCACGGCCGGCCTCTTGGCTTTGTCGCGCTTGCATTCGCATTTCGTCACCTTGCCTGGCGACCCATCGCCGATGCCAGCCGATCAGCGCACGCCATCTTGTGCGCCCGATGGATTTTCGTGGTCGGCGTTCTGCGCACAGGCCCTTGCTTGCTCGAGCTCGACTCGACTCGACTGGGCCCTGGCCGAAGAAACCGCCAGCGCTCTCCTGCCCGCGCTCGCTCGCTCGCTGGCTTGCTCTCTCTGGCAGGCCAGCCCAGCTCCCACCCGCCTGTGCCCCTGTCCTCCTTCCCCTCGACATTGCCCCGGGCCTCGTCCTCGATAGGCACAAACGCAAGCGCCCGTCATGTCCAGCCCTCCGACAGAGAGCCAGGCCACCGTCTCGCAAGAGCAACAACATGCGCAGCAGCAGGCCGAACCGCCACACCAAGCCCCTTCACCCGCCCCTCCAGCCGTCGAACTGACCAAAAAGGAGAGCGAGCTGCCTGCTCCAACTGAGACCGCCCACGACGACGCCACCGCCGCTGATGCTGCTGCTGCAGATGTTGCCGCCCCCGCTCCGACGCCGGAAGAAGCCGCAGCCGCAGCTGCAGCTGCCGGCAAGGCTGGCAGCAGTGCCAAGCGAGGAGGCGCAGCGCCTAGAGGAGGCGGCAGGGGCGGCGGGCCCAACCAGTACCTCAACCCCGCCCGCCACCTCACGGGCGGGCCGGCGCGCGAGAAGCTCTCGCAGCAAGAGCTCGACGCAAAGATGCAAAAGGCGCGCCTCCAGAACGAGGCCATCCTCAAGCGACGCGAGCTCGTCGAAAAGGACAAGGACCAGTACTCGGCCCTCACCGAAAAGGAGCGACAGGAGCGAAAGGAGAGGGCCAGAAAGGCAGTAGAGGACAAAAAGATCCAGGTGAGTCGACGCGCGGGTGCATATCCACCCCCCCTCCCATCCGCTGACCATGCTCGCGTTCCTCGCCCCTCTGCATCGCCCGCCGCAGCTCGCCATCGACGAGGAGCGCAACAAGAACCGCGAGCGCAAGCTCGAAAAGGTCGACCGCCGGCAGTGGGACTCGGAAAAGGCGGGCGACGAAGCGCTGTGGCAGACAAACTACCGCGAGTACTCGAGGCACAGCGGCGGTGGCGGAGACGAACGAGGCGCCGGACGCGGAGGACGAGGCCGTGGCGGCGGGGCCGGTGCCAGCGGACGGGGGCGTGGTCGAGGTGGTGGCGGGAGCGGGAGCGGGAGCGGAGCTGCAGCCGGCCCAAATCAAGGGCAGAGGAAGCCACAGCCGAAGACGGTCGACCTCAAGGACCAGGTACTCTTCCCGGCGCTGCCCTCGGCCGCTCCCAAGGAGGACAAGCCAAAGGACGGCGCTCCGGCGAGCAAGGCCGATGCTGCAACGACCAAGGACGATGCAGCGGCAGCGAGCAAGCCCTCGTCGACCCCGCCAGCTAGCACAACAGAGCCCGCCAAGGCAGAGTGACGCGGCGTATAAGCACTTTCGCACTGCCACCGCGGCCAGCATCGTAGACGTACCCACCCGCAATCTCTGTATACCACGAGGCAGCCGATCGCTGCGTCGAATCAAAGCATCCTCCAAGCCCGATTTGACCGTCCGAGGCCGATGCTTGTCCCTGCGTCTGTGTCCAGTTGTTGGCGCGCAGTGGCAAAACATGGCAGTGGTCGGATGGCTTCATGCCGATCCGATGCGAGCGAGAAGGAGGATGGGCGAGGCGAACGTCTGTGCAGGACTGGGTGCCGAGGCAGGCATGAGGGGCCAACAGCGGCGGCGGATGCACGTACTCGTCGAGCACGCCCATCGTTGGGTACGCCAAACCTGACACGCAGCGGGAGCCGTTGCGGTTGCGGTACGGCAAGAGCCAATCGGGTGCCAGCAGAGATGAGGCGGCATGGCCTCGGCGGCGCCGAGCGGCGCGGCGCGAAAGAAGCTTAGTTCGAGAACATCCGGATGGCATCGGTTTGAGCGACAACCCACGCGTCGAGCAACTGGCTCGCACTTTGCTGGCGGGTTTGGGGGCGGGGGCATGGTCGTTGGTCGGTGCCTCGGAGAGGGAGTCATGACGTGGAAGGGAGAGGGTACGAGCCATGTCGCTATGGCGCATGCTGGAAAGGGCGAGCAGTGAAGACGATGCGCATCGTCTCTCCGGCGGTCGCGGTGGCGGTGGCGGGGGGAAGGGAGGAAAGGGAGGAAGGGAGGAGCGAGAGGACAGGGCGATCGATGGCCGAAGGGCGATAAAGGAGACGCGCACGCGCACGCGCGACGACCCTAGACCCAGAGCTGGACGAACCGCCGAGCCGCGCTTTGGATACTTGCCTGACCCCACCCACCGAGCCCATCGTCTCTGCTTCTCGTCAAGGCCCTCCGTCGGTCAAGACGTCCACGGCTCTCTCGGAAGAAAAAGGGTCTTCGATGGGTCGCGCGCCGGCAATCGAACCGCATCGTCAGGAGTCGTCGTCTGGTCGGTCGAGCAGCGGTG
The DNA here is from genome assembly GCF_000417875.1 of Pseudozyma flocculosa PF-1. Classification (NCBI taxonomy): domain Eukaryota; kingdom Fungi; phylum Basidiomycota; class Ustilaginomycetes; order Ustilaginales; family Ustilaginaceae; genus Pseudozyma; species Pseudozyma flocculosa. Next base: position 1,001,418 of record NW_006920871.1, read on the forward strand.
GGAACACTTGGCTTAGAAGCACACGACGACACGAGCTAGCCGGCTTGGCTGGCTGCCGGAATGGCGGCGCGGGGGAAAGGTGGGCTTGCCAAACAGGCGAAAGAGGGAGGGTCGTACTGGACAACAGAGGCGACGGAACGCCATCGATCCCGGGCGCGCTTGCCCGCCTGGGGATCGAGTCATGTCAAGTCAGGGCCGAGCTTCTTGCAGCTGCATCTTGCTGCCTTGTCGGCATCGTCGGCAGCTTCTCACTGGCAGCTTCTCACTGGCAGCTCGGGCCGAGCGAGGGACGTCAGGCCGCCTCAACCGAAGATCGTGAACTGGCCGAGACGGGTCCAATTGATGTCGCTCGCTGCATTTCGCGGGCGGGGCGGGCCGGAACCAGCAGCAGTGGGGATGATCAGGTCAGTCACGCGGTTCGAACCTCGGGCTTTGAGGCAGCTGGCAGGATCGGGGCTCACCCTTCAGGCCGAAGCCTTCGCTCTGTCCGCTGTTGAGCTTGCTCAAGAACGAGGTGAAGTCCGCCAGCTGGTACGACGAGCCCGGGGCCCGGGCGCAGGACCACGACCTGCCTCCGAGCGTCTGGGGTGTGTGGGCCCCGCTGAGGCAGCTCGAGGCGCAGCCGTAGCGGGGTAGCCAGTCCGCTCCAGTGTCGCGCTGCCAGTTGATGGTCACCTCGTCCTTTTGATTGCCCGAGGTGATCCTCCAGTCCGAGTTGCCGCTGTAGCAGAGGAAGATCTGGTTGGCATGCAGTGCGGCCACCATGCTGTGGCCCGCATCGATCTTCCAGGTGCGGGCGAAGTCGGGGGCGCCACCAAAGCGCTGGGCCGAGCCGCCCGGGATGGCCGAGGCGACGAGGAGGACGAGGCAAGCAAAGAGCTTGACAAAGGGCTGCATCGTGATGCGAAGCTGTTGTGGCAGTCTGAGTTTGGGGGGGGGGGGGGGGCAAGATCAGTGCAAAAGGCAGGGATGCGGTGCGATCGTAGACGTGGGTTGGATGGTGTGAGGGGCGGGGTGGAAGGGAGTGCAGGCTACTCTTATAGGTCCTTGCCGAGCCGCAACGCTCGAGGGCGACGGCCAAGGGCCATGCTAGGAGACAGCAGCGACGAGTAGCCAGCTGTTCACAGCGCGCACGCTGCACTTCGAGGAGGACCTTGGTGACCGGCCATTCCCTGCGGCGGGCCTCCGCTGCCCCACCTTCGGCAGGCTTTCCGATGCACTCTCTGAAGACGGCGACGAGCACGGCTGGCACGTCCGGAGGACATGAAGGGCTTCGACATGCCGAAGGACTCGGGACGAATGGAGGAAACGGATGCGACCGAGTGAGAGAGGACCGGCTAGGCTCGTCTAAGAAGCCACTACGGCTGCCTTTCCTGGTGGGGTCGCGGCTATCTTTGCTGGCGGGGCCGCGCCCGGTGGCTTTCGGATGACTCTCCTGGTCTAGAATGGCTCTGCTTCCATGTGGGTCGTCGTAAATGAAGCTGGTGGGAGGCACATGAAGCCGACGTGGAGATGGGCGTCTGGGCGGGCAAGTCATATGTATGCATACGGAGAGCAGGGCAGGATTGACGGGGAAGAGGCGGGAGCAGGTCATCGACCCACTTCCGACGAGGTTGGCCGGCCAGCTGGCGGGACCTCGAGTCAGAAGTGGGGCTTGTCAGCTCACGGCGAGACGCCACGGCGAGTGCGGCGTGATGCAGCGACAGAAGGACTCGGTACCGAAGAGCGGGTGCCAGAGGCGGAGGTCGTCGATGGTGATGGTGGCGGTGGTGAAGAGCGGAGCCCGGCTGCAGGCTCGCGGCAGCAGCTGCGCAAGGAAAAGTGGCCGCCGCCTGCCGTGCGTCAAACGACTGCGACTCAGCAAAGTGGCCGGGCAGCAGAAGCAAGTGCAACCTCTGAGGCCACGTTGAAAGGGCAGGCTGAGAGCCCATCGAGGCCAGCATCCCCCCTTCCTCCAGCTTCCACCAAATCGGCTCAGCACCGAGCACAGGAAGAGACGATGGCGACAGCCTTGAGCGCCTCTGTGGCAGTCACGGGCACAGACAGACGAGCACCGCGCCGGCGGTCTCCTCCAACTGCATCACGCTCTCTTGCTTCGACACTGCGCTACGGACGATGCGTTGATGGTACAGCTTGTACAATTACAGGAGGAAGCGTCGCCTCGGGACGGCGTCTATGAGGCGTGCTGGACGCGGATACCGTCGTACAGCCGCCGCGACAAAGACCTAGCGGATGGGCTCGCGCACAGCATGCTCGCGCGAGGGTATGGGTGTTTGCAGACGACGAAGGCGATACCGTCGAGCTGCGGGCCAGGCCGGCATCTCGGACGACGTCGTGCCTGGCAGGGCCGTCACGTCTCAGCGCTGCTGCTGAGCCGCGACCGGCTTGTCGGTCCTCAGCAGCGTCGGAAAAGCTCGCGCAGAATCGTCGACGCTCTCCGGCGCCGCAGCCAGGCTGCCGTCCGCACCGGGCGGGTCGCCGAGGAAGAACGAGTGTCCGCCGCGCTCAAAGTCAAACGACGGCGCGAGAAAGTCGGCGTCGCGGACAAAGGCAAACTCGCCCGCCGGCGCCGTGTCGCGCAGCAGCTGCAGCGTCTCCTCGCCGTCGAGCTCGAGCGTGTGCTTCCTGCGGTGCGCCTCGGCGCTGAGCGGCGCCTCGCCGATCCGATGCGTGTATGCGCTGCCGGTACCGTCCTCGCCAATCAACGACGCGTCCTGGATCCGGAGGTGCGACGACAGCAGCGCAAACGTGTCGGCGTCGAACGAATCCGACAGCGACCTCTGCGGGATCAGCGACTCGGCCCCGGAACCTGCCGACAGCCCCGAGTCAACCTGGAACGAATTCCGATGGCTCGACTGCGCGGGCGACGACAGCGAGCTCGGCGGCAAAAGCGGGTTCTGGCCCAGCTCGGCGAGATTGAATGCGCTCAGCAGGTCCCTGGGCACCTCGAGCTTGACAAAGCTGGGATCCTCGCGGCCCGACCAGCCGGCCCACGAGGATGCGCTCCACTGTGGAGCCATGGCCGTGTCCTTGAAGGGCGAGGGCGCGTCCGACAGCGTGAGCTCGGAGTGCGCGCTGCTGCCGGCGTCCGAGGACCGCTCGAGGTTGGACAGGTCGACGTGCGGCGCCGGAAAGCTCGTCATCTGGCTGGTGGCCGAGTCTGGCGGCGGCGGTGGCGGCGAGACGCGCACGTTGGCGTTCATGGGCCGAGGCGTGCTTGCGGCGGTGCCTGTCGACGCGCTAGGCGCGGGCCGCAATGCCGGAGCAGCCATGGTCATGGCATGGTGCGGCTGGGCGGCGGGCAGTGATGCGAGGTGTGCCGCCGTGCTGTGGTTGGCGAGGAGCTCGAGCTGTCGGCTGAGGTGCTGCACCCTCTCCTCCTGCTGGTGATGGTAGTTGATGCTGGCCCTGACTATGTCGCCCTTTGTGGGCTTCTTGCCCTGCACGAGCGCCTCTTGCAGCTGCGGGATGAGGCAAGCGAGTTCGTTGAAGCGCTCGTTCATTGCCTCTCTGCGCTCCTTTTCGACGGTGCTGTGGCTGGCCTTGGACGAGGGCGAGAGCTCGCTGCGCCTCTTGCGCTTGGCAGGTCTGGGCTGCGGCGTCGACGCAGACGCCGAGCCGGGCGAGTCGGACGCAACGGCCGTGGCCGACGGGATCGCGGTCGTGTTTGACAAGGATGATGAGGCGGCGTCGGGGCGTTGGGTGCTTTCTTGGTCAAGGAGGCGCGCCGCGCTAGGGCCGGGGGATCGACCTCTTGTGCTGGTGTTGGTGTTGGTGCTGGTGCTTGCTTCCGACGACGGCGTCGACCGCGACGAGCTCGAGGGGCGTGAGGCCGGTAGCTTTTTCTTGGGGGCTGCCATGATGCTGCTGCTGCGGTTGGTGGGGAGGGGTCCGAAGGGAGCGGGTTGCGGACGAAATGAGGTGTGCTGTTGCTGCTGTTGCCTTGGAGCTTATCAGTGGGGGGCTATGATTGCGGGCCAAGGCGAGAGCGTCGGTGGCGTGAACGATGGGATAGGCAGACAGGGGGCGGAGAGCGACCGGGTGGCGAAGGAGGATGTGGTGGTGGTGGTGGTGGTGGTGGTGGTGGTGGTGGTGGTGGTGGTGGTGGTGGTGGTTGAGAAGAGGAAGGACGGGTCAGGGGGGCGGGGGATGGCTGGCAGATGAAGGAGGCTAGGGGACGAGCGGTGGCCAATGCCGCCGTCTTTGTCGGATGATCCGCCGCGAAGCCAGACCAGCTCGAGGCGCCGAACGTGCGTAGCATCGTCCTCCCAACCTAGGCTAGCCTGGCCTCTAGCCTACCCTCTGCCGGCATGGCATCCTGCCTGCCTCTTGCCTGGCTGCATCTGCCTGCCTGTCTTGCTCTCTCCTCTGTGTGGCTGCAGCCGCTGCCGGCGAGCGAAGGTACGGTTCGGTGGTTGTGAGGCGTTGATACTCCTTGGCTGCCCCTATCTGCAGCTGGCCTCTGTTCCGCCGCCGCTGGGTCCTTGCTTTGTCTGCGCCACCCAGCCTAGCTCAAAGCACCACAACGCAGCCAAGCAAACAAGGCCGCTAGTCACGCACCAGGCCAGGCGAGGCTAATCAAGGAGCCAGCCAGCCCTTTTGAAGCCAGCCCTGTGAAGCCAGCCTTGCTTGCCGCGTTGCTGGGCGGTCGGACCTGCTTTGGCCCATGAATAGCGGCGCCGGACGGCGGACGGCGGACGGTGGACGGCGAAGGGCGAAGGGCAGCTGAGGCCAGAGCCAGGGCCAGGGCCAGAGAGAATTGGCAGCTGGGCTCGGGCCCCCTTTCCCTCCTCGCCAGGTCGAGGCACGGAGCTTCTGAGCGCCCGCCCGACGGGTTATCGTGCGTTGCGGATCGCACCGTATCGCATGGCAAGCAGCAGCCAGCCGGAGGAGGTGTGCGCGCTGTTCCGCCTCCTGCTTGCCTGCTTGCGAGCTGGCCCATGCCAACCCCCCGTACGCCGCCACCACCTCTATTTTCGTGGAAGCGAGGGCGCAGAAGAAGGTCAGGTCAGGCAAGGAAGCGGGCGGCCAAGTCGAGCGTCAGTCAGTCGAGCAGCGCCAGATCAGAGAGCGCGCGCTAGCCAAAGCCCCGCCTGCAAGATGCATGCAAGGCCCCCAGCTGCACGCTGCATGCATGAACCCAAAAGCGCGGTCAAGTCGCTTGGCCTGGGCTAGGCTGGCCTAGCTTGTGGCCTCTGAGGCTGGCCGGTCTGGCGATTCGACCCTCGCGGCGCTGGCCTGCCTTCGCTGTGGATATCCAGCCAGGGACATGGGGCCCACGTCAAGTCAAGACACAACCACCAGCAGGCGGACGGGCGGGCCCAGGCGGGTCAGCCACACGGTTCGGTTCCACGGCACGCTGCGGTCTGTGCCCGCCGTCTCTTGCCGGCCTGCCTGCTGATTATCGTCGCGGCGCCTCTCCAACGAGCAGCTGCTGAGCTTGCGAGATGGTATCGGTGGCCCTCCCGACCGAAGAGAGCTGGGCGTTCCAGAGATGATCGCAACGGCGACGACAGGGGGGCGGGGGCCCAGGGGCTTGTCTCTCCCCAGCCTCCCTTTCTCGATCCGACACGGGCTGGCACCCCTGCTGTACCTCCGGTCGTCTTGCTTCTGGCGCTCTCGCTCGCTTGTCTGCTGGAAGCGAGGGGGGCCTCGGAAAGGAGCAGGCCAAAGGGGGGCCGACGGTCCCGTCCCTCCCTCGTCTTGGACCGGGGGGTTTCATCATGAACATTCGCAATTCCCCCTAGCCTGCCTCGCAGGTCCGTTGAAAGGGCATGCTGCTGCTGCAACAAGAGGCCCGGGGGTCACCACGCCAGAGGGCGGACCGACCGACCGTATGACCGGCAGGACAGCGGACCAGTTGCCGCTTCCTACAACTGGACCAAAGGCAGCTAGACCAGTCAGGCTAGGCAGGCTAGGGCAACGAGGAGGATCTGCGCTGCGCAGCCCTGCAGCAGTTCACCTGCTCCGCTCTCGCCCACGCCGCCGCCGCCGCCGCTGCCGGCCGCCGCTGGACCCGAAATTTGCCACACGGACTGCCTCCCCTCGCCTACCGCCCTGCCCTGCACTCCAGTACGTACGTATGTACGGTGGAACGTGAGAGGTCGGTCGAATGGGCACCGGCATCGGCCCAACGTGCGGTCCTCACGGCGAAGAAGATGACGACGACGTCGACGGCGGTGGCGGCGGCGGCGGCGGCGGCATACGCCGGAAAGCTGGGAAATCGCTTCATCGGATAGCGTGCCTGCTCCGTCTCGCCTGGGCATCCGAACGAGCTCGCAATCAACCCGGCTGCCCGGCCTCATCCTGGGGCACGCACGCCAGAGGAGCCCGGTGGTGGTGTCGAGCTGTTCGGCGCCGTCGGCGTCATCTCGCAAGCTCCATACATCCATACGACGGTCAGCGGCCTGGCAGGTTGCACTGCAGACCGACTTCGGTCTGCAGGAGGATGACGGCAGCCGAACGGTAACCCTCGACCCCCGCATCCCTTTGTTGAGCATCCCTAGCTTGGCCTCGCCTGGTCTAGCCCACCTGGGCGGCATCGGACAGCCGTCGGCTCGGTCCTGTCGACAAAAGGAAGGGTCGCCTTATGTAGCTTAGCTTGCTTGTGCCCTTTCTGAGATGGTCATGAACCTGGCGGCGGCCGTCATCGCCGCAGCGGAGAGCGAGTCCCGTCGCAACTGTCCCAGCAGGGGATTGACCATGACCGCACGACCCGGACCGACCATCTGTCGACGCCACCCCGATTGTCCCGCGCCAAGCCTCAAGGCAGGAAAGAAGCAGGTTTGCCGTCGAAACAACCTGTGCTCCTTTGGTGAAGATTTGGGGTCCAGTTGATCTATCGCTTTCCGCTGAGCGCCGGCCGGCTTCTTTCCCTTTGTGGCGCAGGAGCAAGAGAGATAAGCTGCAACGGCCGGCATCTCGTCCTTGGCATACTCACGGTATTGCGGCGCACTCACCCAGCCTGGCTCGCTGCCTCTTTGAGAAAAGGTAGATAGATGGACGGCGTCCGCGTCTGCCGGCAAATGAGATCCAAGGGTTGCGCTGACCAGTGCCGCATCTCGAGAGGTGCCCGCCTGATGGATCCGAGCAAGACCGGCAAGCGCGGCGGGACCCGTGCCCCCGTATCTGCCTGGATCCGGGTAGTCTGACAAAGAGCGAGCGATGGGTACAGCACCTCTTGCGCGCTCCCTAGTCTGTCATTTCGGCGATCAAAGACGGTCGATGAGGCGAGAGAGGCAAACGGCTCGTAGGAGAGAGGTCAAGTCATGGTCGGGTGTCACCTCGAGTCGTCCCTCTTGCCCACGTCACAGCTCAGAGGGTCGGACCGTTGCAAGCTGCGATACGAGCACTTGCTGACCCCTGATTGCCCCGCCAGTGACAGAGCGGTCGGCACGGCTGCGGGTGCCGTTGCGCTTTGCCCAGAGGTTCGGCTGGACGTGCCAGATAGCGCTCGGCAGTGACTTCGCTCATGACCGTCGAGCTCGGACGGCAAGCTGAAACCCCAGCTGCAGCAGCAGTGGTACCGTAGCGCAGCGGCTAGTCGGGCCTAGCCCCGCACTGTGCTTCGTGGAACTGATGGTGCTAGGAGCGTGACCCATGTCGAGAGAAGGAAGGATGGCACCCGACGGTGCGTAAATTGCCACTTGGCCAAAGAGCCGAAGGAGTCAAGAGAGTGTTGGTGCGCGCTTTGTGCTGGTCTGCGTCGCTCGTCCCTCTTGGCCTGCACCTCACCCACGCTACCGCACTTGACTGGGAGCGCACGAGCGGCGCTCAGCATTGATCAATCAAAGGAAGGTACTCACCGGACCGTCATGGCCGTGCCGCTGCACCCGCTGAGCCCTCGTCTGAGCCGGGTTTCGCTCGGTCGCCTCTCGTACGGGCGACGGCAGAGAAAGTGGCAGGACGGGGCTCGAGTCCGCCGATGGGCAGCAGCAAGCAGATCGGCTCATCATGGCTCGTCATCGGGCGAGAGGAGCGGGATCCGTGGCATGGTAAGCTGTGGTGATTGCGTCTAGAGGTCTGTCTATGTTGTGCATGTCGCGCGCGGTCGCGGTCCCTTATCTCGAGCTCACCGGCCCGCGCATCGCCCCGCCGCCTCATTCCTTGTCGCTATACGGCGGGCTCGGGAAGCTGTTCCTGGGATCGTGGACGTAGCTCCTTACCATCCTGGGCGGCTGGTAGGGCCCCGCCTGCGCGATCCGGTCGTAGAGGTCCTGCTGATGCTGCCGCTGCCTCTGCTGCTGCGTCATGGGCATTGCCGTCGCCGCCGCCGTCGGCGCCGTCGTCGAAAAGGCTGTCGAACGGACCTGCCGTGTCGGCAGAACGCCTTCGAGCTCCTCGCCCTCGCGCCTCCGCATCTTGCCCTCTGCCTTGTCGACCTCGTCGCGCGTCTTGGCGTCGGTGTAGAGCCAGAGCCCGGCAAAGGTGAGGACGATGCCGACGAGCTGGAGGAAGCGCACCTGCTGGTGGAACCACACCAGCGCGAGGATGATGACAAAGATGCGCTTGAGCAGCGAAGCGATCGAGTACGTCACTGGCGAGACGAGCGAGAGGATCGAAAAGGCGAGGATGCTCTGCAGCGAGTAGACGATGCCGTTGCCAAAGATGAGCGAGAGCGTCTTGAACGTCGAGGCCGCGGCCGGGTCCGGCGTCGATGCTGCAAAGAGAGCGTGCGAGTCGTAATACAGCACCACCGGCAGCATCAGCTGCGGCCAGGAGGACAGCAGGAGGGGAAGCGCCCAGAGCGGAGCCGGTCAGCACGCGCATGAAGGCAGAAAATGGTGGCAGCCGTCAGCATGCTCGCTGCCAAATACCCACCACCGCAGAGCAGCCACTGGCATAGAAGAGCACGTTGAGCTTGTCCATCTTGGCGTCGTCGGAGCGGAGGCCGAGCTCACGCTCCTGCTTGGCCTTTTCGCCCTTGCGCAGCAGCTTCTTGCTGTAGATGTTCTGCGCGACAAAGACAAAGGTGGAGCCGAGGGCGGCAGTGAAGCCGACGATGTCGTCGGCGCTGAACGAGAAGCCGGAGCAGGCCAACATGACGCCGAAGGTGAGCGGCGCGAGGGAGAAGTAGGTCCGGGACGAGTAGCTGACGCCAAAGAGGTAGGTGTAGGAAAGCACCGTGAAGAGCGGGGAGAGGGCCTGGGGCGATCGATGCGCAAGAGTGAGGGGCGGCGAGCAGAAAGGAGGGGACAACTGTTCGTCAGCAGGAGAGCCATGCCCAGCGGGGTCTGAACTTCGAGAGGACCCTGGGCGGACGCACCTTGATCGTGTGGACCGTTGCTACGGGCACCCTGCTGATGGCGAGCGAGCTGAATATGTGACCGACGACGCCAAAGACACTGAGGCGGCCGACCTCCATCACCCTCGCCCAGCTGGGCTTGACAATTGTCGTCATGGCAAAGCCGCCGAGGAGGCGCCTCGAGCCGCAGAGGCCGGCGAAGAGGTGTACAAAGATGAACTGGATCATGGTGAGCGTGACCGGGTATGGAAAGGGCGGCGCCATGGGCCGTTGCGAGTCGGGAAGCGCCTTTTGACGAGGCGAGAGCGAGAGGAGCGCCTTTGCCAGGTTGGACGAGAGCGCCGATGATGTATACCATGCAAGGCAGCCGAGCACGAAGAGCACGGTGGAGCGCGATGGCAGCGTGAGGCTGATCGAGGCGGCGGAGCGGGTGCGGGGCCGGGCGGCATGGTGCGGTGCGTCAAAGAGCGAAGGCCTGCCGAGGGTGGCGCGGTGCTTTGCTGCGTCGTTGCTGCGAAGGGAAGTGGGCAGGCGGCTGCCGGACGCTGGCAGCAGTACCGGGGGCACGATCCGGCGTGCGCTGTCCAGCAGGCCGCCGAGGGTCGTTGAGGGCATTGTCCAGCAAGAGCACCCGAGAATGTGATGGGATGCAACGGAAGAGCGAGGCAGCGGGAGGGGAGGATGGAGGCTGGTCGTGAGGATGGGCCAGGTGTCGCTCGGTCGCGGCCTGGCCACGTTCCCCCCCGACCGCCGGCCTGCAGGTGTCTTGCAGCTGGGCGGGCCAGAGGCGACCCAGGCTGGCGAAAAAAGTGGAGAACTCGGCTGGGCCCGCGTTCCGAAGTTTCGGCCAGCCCCGCTCTCGAAATTCCAACTCCCCATCCTCACCGGCTCGGATCCGCAGGGGCGCCTCTTGGCTGAGCTAGGCCAGGCCTGCTCCACATTTTCTCAGGGCCACGCCAGGCTGCGGGCTGCAGGCTTGCCCCCGCTCGGGCCAGCCAGCCCGGCCTGCTGGTTTGGCCGCCGCCACCACCACCACGGCATCCCCCCCACTTGCTCACCATCTCCCCGCCCCTCGTGCTCACGGGCAACATCGACGCTAGCTTTGAGCCCCTCTGCATCCGCCCGTCAATATGACCGAGGCTGCGCAGCGCGACGACGCTATCCACACTCACAAGCAGGTCCACCTCGCCTCGGATGACCCCTTCGACTGGGAGTCGTACATGTGAGTGACAGGCCGCCCTAGCCTCCGCGACGCCTCGACTCTGTGTCTAATTGTCGCCTGTTCCATCTCTGCTGGATGAAACTCCTTCCCGCAAGCTCCCCGTACAAGGGCCTGGCCCGCATCCAGCGACTCATCCACCTCGCCAGCTGCTGCCCAGAGCTGCGCCAGCCCTGCTCGGCCGCCGCCCTCGACCTGCTCAAGGAGACGACCCGCGACACGTCGAGCTATCACCATGTCCTGACGCTCCACAACACCGATGCCAGCGGCAGCCTCATCTCCGCCGCTGAGCGCAAGCAGCTCGACTCGGAGTGGCTCGCGCAGACCGAGGCCCACAACCGCAGCGAGCAGGAAAAGCTCGAGCTCGAGCTGCGCAACTACCAAAACAACCTCATCAAGGAGAGCATCCGCATGGCCCACCGCGACCTCGGAGACCACTTCCGCTCCACGGGCGAGCTGCAGGAGGCGCTCAAGTCCTACACCCGCACCCGCGACTTCTGCTCGACGAGCGAGCACGTCATCGAAATGTGCCTCAACGTGGTCGACGTCTCGCTCCGCCTGGAAAACTACGGCAACGTGCAGACCTTTGTCTCCAAGGCAGAGGGCGTGCTCGAGACCTACGTCCCCAGCGGAAGCGGCAGCGGCAGCAGCTCGAGCGGAAGGAAGCTCAGCTCGGCGGCCACCGGCAGCAGCAGCAGCGGATCCATCGCACCGCCGACCAAGGGCGGCACCACGGCCGGTGCCGATGCCATCGGAGCGCTCTTCCGCGCCGGCGGCAGCTCGGCCGCCTCTACGAGCCAGACGGGGGGCAACACGGGGTCCACATCGGGCGGCAGCGGAGGGGGCAGCAGCAGCACCGCGGCCGAAGCGGCTGCGAGACGGCAGGTGGCCGAGATCGCCGCCAAGCTCAAGGCGGCGCAGGCTCTGGCTGCGCTCGGCCTCCGACGCTACGAGTCGGCTGCCAGGACGCTGGTCAGCATCGACCCTACTCAGGCAACGGCGTTGGGCGACTACGTATCTCCGTCGGACGTGGCCATCTACGTGGTGCTCTGCTCGCTGGCCACCATGGAGCGCGGCCCGCTCAAGGCGCAGGTGCTGGACCAGGCAGGCTTCCGCACTTTTCTGGAGCACGAGCCGCATGCCCGCGAGCTGCTCGACGCATTCGCCGCGGCGCGGTTCAGAAAGGTCGGCGAGATCCTCGAGCGATGGAAGGTGAGTTGACGCACGGCAGGGAGGAGCAGGTCCACGCTGCACCCGACGTGCGCTGGCGACAGCTCGCTGACAACTCCATCGCCTCGTCCCCCTTTCCTCGGCCGCCGCCGTCGACAGAGCCGCCACGTAGTCGACCCGAACCTGGCGCCGCACATGGAGGCGATCCACACGGCGCTGACGCGGCGCGCGCTGCGTCAGACGTTCAGCCCATTCGACAAGATCAGCATCGCGAGGATGGCGAGCGCGTTCGGGTGGACCGAGGAGAGGATGGCGCGCGAGCTGATCGGCTGCGTCGAGAGGGGCGAGCTCAAGAACCTGGCGGGCCGGTCGGCGCTGGGCGTGTCTGGCGAGGCGAGGATCGACTGGCGGGCCAAGACGCTCGAGTACCACGTCGCCGACAGCCGCAAGAAGCTGTTTGAGACGGCCATCAAGAATGGCGAGAAGATGGACCGCGAGAACAAGCGCCTGCTGCTGCGCATGAAGCTGGTCGAGCACGGGTGAGTGGCAGCAGGTGGCGCGGCGCCGGTGTCGCGCATTTTCGTCAGTAGACACTGTTACTGACGCCCCTGGCTCCCCTGTCTCTGCCTCGCGCCACTCGTCAATCGGCAGCATCGTCGTCAAGGCTCCCCCGGAACGCGAGCGAACCGGAGGCCAGCAGGCCGAGGCGTGAGCTGGTGCACTTGCTGCGGAAATCCATAGCCCGTGCTCCCTACATCGCGGCGGCGCTTCTGTATCGATAGTCGGTGACATTGTGAATGGCCAGCTCGGCTCAATAGTGTCTCGTCTGTTCACGCTTCGGGTTGTGCGAGAGTGGGGAGGAGAAGAGACGTGGGCCGTTTGGGCGTCGGCGGAGGAGGAGAGGCTGTGAATTGACGGCTGACCTGGCCTGAGCCTGAGCCGGAGCCGGATCCGCGTGGCGCGGTGATCGAACGGGGCGGGCGGCCCTCTCCACATGAAATACGCGGCGTCCACGGCTGGCTTGGCCTGCCTGAGGGCGGGCCCGTGGGCCACCTCGCTCCTGCCGCCTCACCACCGCCACGACCTTCTCTCCACCATTACCACACTCCACCATCTCCGCGCCACGCCACGCTTGGCCCCATTCACACCACCTCGCGCCCTATCGCCACATTTCTGCTGCTCTCCTACTGCAACGGCGTTGACTCAATCCTGCTCGCGCCCCCACTGCTGCACCGCTTGTCGACCCGGCCACTCGAAGGCCACACCTCCTGGCCCTCCGCCCGTTGCACCACTCATCTGCAGCCGCCACCACCATCACAATTATGTCTGACGCACAGCCGAACAGCGGCGCAGGCGGCAGCGGCAATGGTAATGGCAACGGCCAGCCTTCGCAGAAGCCCGACGCAGGCGATGCCGCCTCTGCAGCTGCAGGCCCGTCCAGTGTGACGGCCGATGGCGATACCAAGATGGCGTCCAGCGAACCCGAGGAGGAGCCGCTGCCGGACGAGGTGCTCAACGCGTCGATCGACGAGATCCAGACGCGGACGCGGCTGCTGGAAAACGACGTCAAGGTGATGCGCTCGGAGCACATGCGGCTGATGCACGAGCAGTCGTCAAAGCGCGAACAGATCAAGGACAACACGGACAAGATCAAGCAGAACAAGATGCTGCCCTACCTCGTCGGCAACGTCGTCGAGATCCTCGACATCGACCCGGACATTGACGAGGAGTCCGAGGAGGGCGCCAACGTCGACCTCGACGCCCGGCGCAAGGGCAAGTGCGCCGTCATCAAGACGTCGACGCGGCAGACCATCTTCCTACCCCTCATCGGCCTCGTCCCCGCCGACGAGCTCCGGCCCGGCGACCTGATCGGCGTCAACAAGGACAGCTACCTCGTCCTCGACAAGCTGCCGGCAGAGTACGACTCGCGGGTCAAGGCCATGGAGGTCGACGAGAGGCCCACCGAGACCTACACCGACATTGGCGGCCTCGACAAGCAGATCGAGGAGCTCGTCGAGGCTATCGTCCTGCCCATGCAGCAGGAGCAGAAGTTCAAGAACCTCGGCATCCGGCCGCCCAAGGGCGCCCTCATGTACGGCCCTCCAGGTGAGTGGCGGGCCAGCAGGAGACGTTGGCACTATAGATGCGACCCCCATTTCGCCACTGCCGCTGTCGCTGACCGCTTCTCTGCCATCTTCGCCCTTCTTCCTCCTTCCCTCTCTCAACCCCGACAGGCACCGGAAAGACGCTGCTGGCGCGCGCGTGTGCGGCGCAAACCAACGCGTGCTACCTCAAGCTGGCCGGCCCGTCGCTGGTGCAGATGTTTATCGGCGACGGCGCCAAGCTGGTCCGCGACGCATTCGAGCTGGCCAAGGAGAAGGCGCCGGCCATCATCTTCATCGACGAGCTCGACGCGATTGGCACGAAACGTTTCGACTCGGACAAGTCGGGCGACCGCGAGGTGCAGCGCACCATGCTCGAGCTGCTCAACCAGCTCGACGGCTTCTCGAGCGACGAGCGGATCAAGGTGATTGCCGCGACCAACCGGATCGACATTCTCGATCCGGCGCTGCTCCGGTCCGGACGGCTGGACCGAAAGATTGAGTTCCCGCTGCCCAACGAGGAGGCGCGCGCGCGCATCATGGAGATCCACTCGCGCAAGATGGCCGTCGGCCCCAATGTCAACTTTGAGGAGCTGGCCCGGAGCACCGACGAGATGAACGGCGCGCAGCTCAAGGCCGTCTGCGTCGAGGCCGGCATGATTGCCCTCCGCGAGGGCGCCACCGTCCTCGACCACGAGCACTTCCACGGCGGCATCCTCGAGGTCCAGGCCAAGAAGAAGAACGACCAATTCTACTTTTCCTGAGCCGCCTTGTCGTCGTCGCAGTCGGCGCATGCATGCATGCAATCGATCCTTGTCTTCTGGTCGTCACGTTAGTCTTCGCCGATGGCCCGGCGAACGTGCAGGCGTTTGTGGGAGTGCGATCGAGCGAGCGCAAGGTCAGCTGATCGGACGTCTTGTCTCTTGCGTGTGTGTGCATGGCTGCACGTGCTGATCTCTACCCGGCTTCTATGGAGCGCATCGCAGTGCGTCACAGTTCAGCCCACCCAGCCAGATCCTCTCCGTCGTCTGCAGCGTCACCTTCGCAGCGTTCCTCGCCATACGCCTCGACGTCGTCGTCGTCGTCGTCGGTAGAGGCGGAAGCCTTGATATCGGCCGGCTCCAGCTCGGGCGACGAGGATAGTTGGCGCTCTGGATCCGAAAGGGATGCGTCGCTTTCGAGCACCAGTTCGGGTCCGGCCTCGTCGTCGTCTTTGGCGTCTGGATCGGGCTTGATGAGGGACGCTGCATCGTCCGCCGGCTCGACTTTGACACGGCGGGCCATGTCGACGTCGATGGGTTGGTCCGGATCCGGCTTGATCGTCGCACCTGTGTCTGTAGACTGCGCTGGCGGTGTGGCGCCATCTGCGGCGGGAGGTGGAGCGGTATCGCTGCTGACCTCGACCGGTTGCGAGGGAGGTCCAGCATCGGGCCGGGTGGCGGCGGACGGCGCGGTGGTGGCATCCCCCCGCGTCATTGCCTCCGCCTCGGCCAGCAGCATCGCCTCCTCGTCGGCATCCATCTCTGGCAGCAGGCCGTCGGCGGTGGCGGGCACATCGACACTATTGTCCTCATGCCCGTCGTTGCCCTCCTCGCCATGTCTTCCCTCGCTCCCCTGTTCACCGCCACGGCCACCGCCGGCGGCCCCGCCATGTTCGCCTTCGCCAGCTCCTGCCTCGCCCGTCGACGGCGCCGTATGGAGCGGATTCTCAAGGCCGTGTAGCTTCTTGTCCAATACCTGGATCGTCCTCCGCCTCGCCAGCAGCAGCCGGTCCGCCTTTGCCACGTTGAGGTCGGGATACTGCTCCGCCTTGGCCTCGGCAGAGACTGCGGAAGCAACGCCCCCGTCAGCCGAGGCCGAGGCAAAACCGTGGCCCCGTTCAGCCTGGGCGATCTTTGCGCGCAACGATTCGACCTTTTGATCCAAGCCGTCGAGCTCCATCCTGCGGTGCTCGAGGGTCTGGGCCTCGATGTGGCGCTCGAGTGCGCGCCTGGCGGCGTTTTCAATGTGCTCGAAGCGGACGGGACCCAGGAGCTCCCCGCCGTACCACCTGCTGACGATGACGAGGACGTCGCTGGCGCCCTCGTCGCGGGCGACGCGGAGGACACGGTCGCCGCCCCACTTTTCGCCGTCGTCTTCCTTTTCCTCGTGCAGCGCAAAGTCGTCGGGCCCCGTCAGGCCGGCGCGTCCGCGTTTGGGGGAGAGGACGCGGTAGGCGTACATGTCGTGCGAGGACCCGCGCTTGTTGGCGGGCGCGTTGGCGAACTGGGGCGGCAGCAGCGTCACGGGGACGGTGGGGTGGACGAGGCGCGAGAGGTGCGAGAGGAGCGCGGCGATGTGCGACGCCGACGTCGTCAGGAGCGGGTAGACGTAGCCGATGAAGAGCGAGGAGCGGTCGACGATCTGGGCCGCCTCGCACGTCGTGGGCCAGGGCAGCGACGAGAGCTCGTCGGCGCTGCTCGAGGCCGAGGGTCCGACGCCCAGCCACGAGGTGAGCGAGCGTGGGCCCGCGGTGGCGGTGGCGGGCGTGCCATTCGCGCCGTCTGCTGGAGCCGAAGCCGAGTCTGAGTCCTTTGTCGCCGCCGCCGCTGCCGCCTTTCGCGATCGCACGTTTGCCCACGCCGCTTCGGCCTCGATGCGAGCCTGCTCTCGCTCCGCCTCGGAGTCTACGTCGTCTTCTTCTTCGTCGTCGTCATCGTCGTCGCCGTCGTCGTCATCGCCGCCTCCGCCGCCTTTGTTCGCGGTAACAGATTGGCCCTCGGTTGCCTTGCGTTTCGAGGGCGCTCGGTCGATGCTTGCCTTTGCACGTTTGGAAGGCGCATCGGCTGCATTCTTCTTGCGTTTCGTGCCCTTTTGCGCAGAACCGTCTGCTTGGTTGGCCGCGCGTATCTGCTGCACCAGCTCGTCGTCGACATCGGACGCGTTGTCGCCGCCGTCGTCTTCATCGTCATCATCGTCGCGGATGCTGCCGTTGCGGGAAGGTGGGCCACGACGGCCTTGCCTGCGTTTCCTCGCCTGGCTCACGTCGGGATCGGGTCTCCACTCGTCTGCCGAGTCGCTATCGGCTTCTTCGAATGGCGATGCACGATCATCGTCGTCGTCGTCGTCGTCGTCGCCGTTGTTGCTGTCGTCTTGTCCGTCGTCGGATGCGGACGCTGCGCCTGGCGGGCTGAGTCGATGCTGGGCGCCGGGGCGTGGATGCTTTGTTGCGGATGCGGCCGGGTCGCTGGCTGTAGATGTGGCTGTGTTTGCTGACCGACTGGCGGCGGATCGTGTGCGTGGTGGCATTGCTAGGAGTGGGGAGAGGAGAGGGGGCTACCGTTGGGCAGGGATACTGATGGAGGCTGAGAGGGAAGGCGTCGACGTTGATGTCGAGCACAGAGGGCCAGTCAAAGTGGAGGTTCGAGGGCCCAGCCCTGCTTTGCCAACCTCGGAAGACGGAACCCGGATCCGCAGCCGTCCGTGCCCGTGCCCGTGTCCTCGCCCTCGCCCTCTCTCTCCCCCCCCACTCTGTGGCACCCCCCTCTCAACCCCCTCTCTTCCTGTCCAGCAACCATCATCCCCACCACCACCCGCAGCACGCACGCACTCGCTCCCTCGCAACCGACATGCTTGACATACTCTCCGAGCTGACAAGGCCGACCTCTGCTCCAGCCTGATCGTCGCGAGCACAGTGAGCCCTCCTCCCCCACCATGGCCTCGACACCCGGCCCGCTCCAGAAGCTCCCCTACGAGCTCCTCCTCGACATCTGCAAGCTGGTTCATGTCCGCGACCTCTTCAGCCTCCGCCTCACCTGCAAGTCCATCTGCCATGCCACGCACTCCCTCGGCCTCTGGCGCCACCACCACGCCCGCCTTGGCCGCCAGCTACCCGTACAGCCGCTCCCTCAGCGCATCGACGCAACCCGCGGCCCTCTCGCAGACCCAGAGACAGACGCACGCCTCGCACTAGAAGCCACCCTCTCTCATGCCATCGGGATCGAGCAGCGCTGGTCCACCTACGCCGCCCAGCCGCTCACATGCTACAAGACCCGTGCCCACATCGACCGCATCACCTGCCTCAAGCTCGTCCTCGGGCCACTCGCGCCAACCGCCAGCGGCGGCGGGCACAAACCACACCCGCGCTACCGTCGCAAACGCTGGCTCATCACGGGCGCAGTAGACGGCTATGTCCGCGTTTGGGACCTGACTGGTCCGCTGCCTGATGTCAGGACTGCTACGGCCGCCGGCGGCAGCGATCCGCCAGGCTCGGCGGCTGGCCACCAGCGCCAGCACATGGGACCCGCCACGCGGCCCAGCGACGACGACGCAGGCCAGCTCGGCCTGAGCAGGAGCCACAGCATCAGCAGCACAAGCAGCGGCATCAGCACCGGCACCGCCACCAGCAGCGCCGCCGCTAGGGACCTGGCCGCTAGCACGCTCGAATCCACGCTACCGCCCATCACCCCCTCACAGGCACGCCGGCCCAACAGCGACGCCCGCCGCAGGAAGCTCGACCACCTCGTCGCCGAGGTCGACACCGGCGGCGACGTCACCGCCCTCGACGCTGTCCTCTCGCCCGACGGCAACAGCATCCACATCGCCGTCGGCTCCTACTACAGCGCCGCCGGCTGCCTCGTCTACGTCCTCGACCTCACCACAAAACCCACCGTGCTCGACCGTCGGGGCGCCCTCGACCCGCCCCAGTGGTGCGGCACCCAGTGCGTCTCGATCCTCGACGATAAGGTCGCCGTCGGAACCTACACTGGCCTGCTCCACATCTTTGACTGGCGCACCGGCTGGAGGGGCGGCATCGAGCGCAGCGACCGCAGCTCGACGGCTGCCGTCAAGCTCTTTCCGCATCACCTGCTTGCCGTCGGCCGACTTGGCGTGGTCGAGCTGTTTCTGCTGCCGAAGGAGCCAGAGACGGAGAGGGCGGCAGACGACGATGTGCAGGCGCGACCGAACAATTCGCGTCGCGGCAGCAGCAGCCGTGCCTCTGCTTCGACCTCGAGTCTCCTCAGCCTCGAGGATCCGCCCAGCACGACGGCCGCACCGCCGACGACGGCGACGACTGCCAGCATTAGCAGCAGCAGTAGCACCACCTCGAGGACCCTCGATGCCAGCTCGCAATCGAGCTTGGATAGTCAGGTATCGCAGCAGCAGCAACAGCAGCGCGCTCGGAATCGTGCTGCGGCCGCAGCTCCCTCGACAGCAGCTTCCGGAACCTCGGCGGCCCTGCGCCGCTATCCGATCCTCGAAGGCAACAAGCCGCTCCTGAGCGTAAGCTTTGGCGAGGTGCGCAGCAGCGGCAAGCTGTCGAGCACCGACGGCGGAGAGGTCTGTGCCCCCCTGGCCCTGTTTGCTGTCGATCTGGGCGGTCTCACTCATCTCGAGTTTCAAGCAGCGCCGGCGCGACCCGACAGCAGCAGCAGCAGCAGCAGCAGCAGCAGCAGCAGCAGCTCGAAGGGCGACCAAGGAGAGGCGGTCGAGGCGGTCGAGGGATTCTCGTACGCCTTCCCGCCCTCGATCGTCAGCCGACAGACGCTGACGGGCGAGAGGCTGATCGGTGCGGCGGCGGGGGCGAGCGGCCGGCGTGGCGTCCTAATGACGAGCCTCGGCGGGGTGCCTCCGGCGTGCAGCGTACGAGGATACTGCAGTCGACGAGGGCAGCAGCGTGCCTCTGCAGCAACGTCCTCGCGCGACGATGATTTGCGCGGCAACACCTCCAACGACGACGACCACGACGACGACGAAGGCGACGATGCGGGGACACGACTGCTTCTGCCACTACGGCCGACGCCCAACGTCTCGCTGCCGCCTGTACGTCCCAGCGCGGCGATACCGCCGACGGCAGCAGGCCCACTGGGCGGTATGACCTGGCCCGTTTCCGATCTGCGCACCACGGCCACGGCCACGGCCACGGCAGCTGTACCGCCGGCGACGACGGCGGCCGGCCACGGGATGCGGCGGGTGGCGTACGAGGGAAGCCGGGCGGACATCCTGACTGAAGTGGCGCTCGACGAGGAGAGCGGCCTGGTCTGTCTTGCCACGGCGCGCGGAGTCGTCTGGGTCGCAGACTACGGGCAGGAACCCGCCAGCGACGACGGCAGCGGCAGTCACTAGGTGCTACGACATGGTCTTGGCGGAGCGGGTGTACGCACGGGCTCAGCAGAGGCAATCAAAGCGATGCCTGTAACAATGTAGCGAGCAGCGCGAGCAGCTTTGGGTCGTGATAGTCGGTCGAGGTAGACGGAACTGCTGTGCAGTACCAATGAAGAACTTGGCACAGAAGCAGCTCATGGTCCAGTCCCGCCCTGATGAAGTGTAGCAAGAGCTGAACACTGCAGGGCACCTTGGCTGACAGCATATCCCACAGCGCCCGCCGCAGGGAGGCGACAGGTGGGTGGAAGCCACCATCCCAGCCCAAGCCCAGAAGGAGTTTTCGATACACGCACGGTGTGGACTCCTACCCTACCATCCCCCCATCTCACCATTCCAGGTTCCCCTTCCCTGGACCAGTATAGCATACCGTTGCCCTTTCACTAAGCCAGCGATAGCTAGCTGCAAGTTTTGCCTCCCCCAAATCTACCTGGCAGGCCCGTGTGCACCTGTTTTTGGGGAGGGAAGATGCAACAGCATCCCCTTGTACCCTTCTGATGCAACCGGATCGCTGCAGGGCGGCTAGGCAGGGGTTCGAGAGGGTGCCGAGTACGATGCTGCTATTCCCAGGTGCTCCTACCCCCCTCTTGGGTTGGACACGGGTGGAAGGTAGACGTGGAAGCCGGTTTTCCAGCTGGGTCCACTGGCATGTTCCCTATCGCGTGCAATGAGGCGTGCAATGAGGCCTTGGCATAGGAAGGAGCCTTCCGTCCGTCTTTTCATGTAGCCCTGCCCCTCAGCAATCCCGCCACCCTTGCGGTATGGCAACACGTTTGCCCCATCGCAAAAGATCCAGTCCCAAACTCCCCTCTACTTTTTGCCACCACAAGGCGAAGCGCAAGGTATAGAGAGGCCAGAGGCCACCTTCAGCGTTGTCAACTGAGAAGTTTGCTGCCCGATCCAGGCCATGTCGCTTGGAAAAGAAGGGGGTTTACGCAGGTAGAGTGGACCTGTGTCAGAGCCTCGATGCTGTCAAAGGTTTTCCCGCGCATTCTCTGCGCTGTCTCGATAACAAAGTGAGGGTGGGTGCGAGGGGTGCGGGAGCAGGCAGCGGCAATGAAGACGAAGGGGTGGCAAAAGAGACGCAGGGGTATGCTTTAGGGACGAGGCAGTGAGCGAGGGCAGGAAAGGAGCGTGGGGAGAGGAGAGAGGAAAGGCGGGGGGACGGATCGGTGACCAGTTGGACCCTTGCTTTTTGGTTTGATTAGAGCGACTGCGGGAGCGACGAGATGGTGTTGGAATGGCCGGGATTGTGCAGGACGAGAGCGGGGAGAGAGGACGAGGGACCCGTCAGGCTTGGCCGTACGGCGCGGCGGGATCTGCTGTGCCGGCTGGAGTGGCCGTGGCGGCGACGACGTCCGCGCCGCCATTACTGCTGTTCAAGCGCGAGCGGCGTCGACAGACGGCCACGACGGTCGAGGCGAGCACAAAGACGACGGCCAAGCAGCCCGAGACGAAGAGGACAGCCGTGATCGGCACGTCGCTGAGCACCTGGCGGAACGCGTCGTGAGCGCCGCCTGCCGTGCTCCTGTTACGGTCAAAGTGGATGCCGGCGGCTTGGGCGCCGCGGTCTTGGGATCGCGCCATGTTGGCCACCTGCACCGCGCAGAGCGCCGTGGCGTAGGCGAGCGATACGGCCGTCGAGGCGATCCAGATGGTCTCGACGCCGACGAGGAGCGGGTCGCCCCGCCGCCGTGGCTTTTCCCGCTCCGCCGCGTCTCGACGACGGCGGCGAGGCAGCATCGAGAGCAGCACCAGCAGGAGCGTGACGTCGACCAACGAGAAGAGCACCGCCGCCACGGCCACCAGCGCCGGTTGGATCGCATCCCACAGATACGGGGCGGGGAAGACGAAGAAGAGCGCCTGCCAGACGACTGTGGCCGCCAGCAGCGCCAGCAGCACCCAGCACCGGGTGAGGAGACGATCGCCGAACGGAAGCGATGCCTCTCCACAGCCCAACTGCGCTTCTGCGTCTGCAGCCGACCGCTCCACGTCTGGCTGCTGCGCCATCATCGACTGGCGATGGTCCATCAGCCCAGTCAGCGGCTCCCGTCGGAAGACGTCGAGAGACGGCATCGACGCGCGCGGCTCCTGCTGCTGCTGCTGCTGCTGCGAGGCGCGGCGGACGGTGCTCGACTTGCGACGTAAAGACGACGACCGCTGGCGCACGACGAGCGGCGCCACCGTCGCACGCGCCGCATCGTTCCAGGCGATGCTTGACCGGTTCGAAGGCTGGCGGCTCTGATCGCGATCCGAGGCGATCGTGCCGTCGGCATGCCTGCTGAGCGAAGGTGCTGCGCCACCCGTCGAGCCCGACGTCGTGCCTGTCGCCGCAGCCGAAGGCGAGAGGACGCCTCCATCCGGATCGCTGGCCAGCTGCTGCAGCACCCTCTCCAGGGCGGCGCTGCGGTGGATCTCGAGGTCAAAGCTCTCGCGTCGCGGCGTCTCGGGCGGCGCAGACGGTGCGTAGCCCGGCATCCCGCGCAGCAGATCAGACGGGCCAGAACCGCCATCGACGGCCGAGATGCCCAGCCCGCTAGGACAGCGCGATGGCGGGTTCGGGTCAGGCGCGAATATCGGCCTGAGTCCATCGCCAACAGCATTCGCATCCCGCTCGATGTCGAGGCCCTCGGGGCTCCGAGGCCGCTTCAGCGGCGTGGCGGGCATGCCGCCTTCCCCCTGAGCGGGTCCGCCACTACCTCCGAGCGGCAGGAAGATGTCTTCGAGGTGCGAGGCGGACTCGGTGGCCACCTGCCACTGAACCAGCTCAAACGTGCTGCCGGACCGAGCAGCGGGCGGGCCGTCGAGCGGCGAGCCTTCGCTCGTGTCGTGCGATCCCTCTGGGCTGTCTGGCGACGAGATGGCCGAGGTGCCCGAGGTCGAGCTCGTGCGCGGCCGATGCGTGCGCCCACGCCGGGTGTCCGTCTTCTTGGCCTTGGACGTGTTCCAATAGACGCCACTGCCGTAGCCGTGCCCGCTGGCGCCGCTGGCCACCATGGTGCTGTCGGTGCTGCCCTTGTCCATCGACGTGGCCGAAGACGGCACACTCCGCAGCTGGTCCGACGACGAAAAGGTGCCGTGCAGCCGGCCCGAGCTGAGCGACTGGCTCAGACGGAGCTCCTTGCGGCGGAAACGATTCGGCGGCTTGGGGGGCGTGCCGTCCTCCGAACTACCGCTCCTGCCGCAAAGACCGGGCTCAGCCGGTCCATCTTCGAGAAGGCTCTCGACCTCGGCGGCCGCATTGATGATGGATTGTTCGCCCGCCGCGGCTGGCCGACCACGATCGCTGCGCGGGGGGGAGGGCCCGCCGCCGCAGTACTGTTGTCTGGGCGGGGCCTCGTCCCCCCTTTGCGGCGATATGGGCGACTGCTGCTGGACCTCGATGCCTCCCTCGATGATAGGGTCTAGATTGGAAGGCAGCGAGCCCGGATAAAGAGCCTCGCTACCGGTGCCGCTGCCGCCCATGCCCCCTCCTTCGGCCTCTGAAGCACCCAGCACGCCGAGACCAAAGAGACGTTCCGGGTTGTCGGCGTTGTTACCGCTGTTGAGGCCGGAGGAGCGCCGCTGGAGGTACGAAGAGACCGACTGGACCGAGGGCGACCGCTCGAGCGTGCGGTGCTGCCAGGAGTCGGACGTTGATTGTGACGGTCCGGCCAGGCGGGGCGAGGCGGGGGTCATCGGGAGCATCAATGTGGGCGAAAAGGACATGTGGAAGGGGCTGTGGGGCGAGGCGTCCGACCAGCGCTTCCGCTCGGCGCTCAGGTTGAGCACGAGCGGTCCGGAGCGGGACCTGCGCAGGTCGGCATCGCTGCGGCGCTTGCCCAGAGAGCCAGCATCCTGGCCCGGCAGCGCGGTCGAGGGCGCGGCGAGGATGGTGGGCGACTCGAGCGGACGCCCGCCGGCCGGCGACGACGTGCTGGATCGGCCGTCATAGGGGCTGTATCCGAGGCTGTTGGTCCTGCTGGTGCGGTCGCTGTTGCGGTTGCTCCCGCCCGCAACGGCGGCAGAGCTCGGGTCGGCGGACCCATGGAGACCGTCGAGGCGGATCGAGGCGGTCGACCCCGGGCGAGATGCGCCGATCGTCGACCAAGAGGGCGACCGCTGGTACTGGACAGAGCGCCGCCGCGAAATCTCGGGGCTGTTCACGGCTGCGACGACGGGCCCGGGCTCCGAAAAGCTGCTGTAGCTCTCCGGTAGCCCTCTCGCGGCCTGGGTCACGAGCCCGGGGGATGACGGTGGCGATGGCGATGGTGGCAAGGGAGGGGATGAGGGCGGCAGCGTCGACGACGGAGGAGCCTGCGACTTGATTGCCGCAGGACCATGGAGAGGGTACGGATTTGCTGCAGCCAGACTGGCTCGAGGGCGTGCGCTCTCTTCGGCGTCGACTGCCGATGGCCGGCGGCGATGAGGCCTACAGGGTGAAGAGGTGCTGGCAGGGTCGGGAGGCGACGACCGCGGACATGAATATCGTGTATGAGGTCCAGGTCCAGCGCGGCAGAGGCAAGGGCAGCCGACTGGGCGGCAATGAGGTCAGGAGATTGTCGAGGCGGGGGTCGATGGTTTCCGTGTGCTGGCGGCGTGCAGTGGCTTTTCCCGAAAAGCAGAGCTTGACTTGACTAGAGCGGCATGGTCGGTGCCTATGGTGGCGGAGAGAGGTGCTAGCAATGGCGGCAGGGCTAGACAGGTAGGCGACTAGTTGCTGGCGTCCGGAAGTAGAGTCGATTGACGGGTCAAGGCACGACGGAGGCAAAGGAGCGTGGTAGTTCAGTGACGGGTTGCAGTGGGTCGATGGTCTGGTAGTCGGAGGGAGCGTGATGTAGCGGCGAGCACGGGAGGCGGCGGGTGACGGTGCCGAGAAGAGGGGCCAACCCGAGCGACGGACAGGGATGGATGATGGTGGTGCAGAGATGGTCCGCAGAGAATGGTGATGAGCCAAGAAGGAGAGACAGGCAGGTGACGTGAAGCGCAGGCGGACGGTGCGAGACTCTGTCGATGCGGCAGAAATGGCCAAGAAGGGTGTCGTAGGGACAAGAACAAGACGAGCAGGGCAGTCGGGAAGCCAGAGGAGAGAGAGGCAGAGGGGGAAAAAGTGAGAGAAGAGAGGGCGACAGACGGGCGAAGGCGAAGAAGGATCTCGACAAGAATCTCATTTCGACGAGCGGTCAACCGGACGTCGTCGTTGCACCCTGCCTCATAGTTAGGCCAGGCCTGGGCCCCGCCTGCCTCTCTGTTCGGACGGCTTCTGGTCCTTGATGGCTGGCGGCGGCGGCGGCGACCGGGCAGCATGGCAGGGCAGGCCTGGTATGGCAATAGAGTCAAACGTTGGCCGACCTTGGCCGTCGTCGACCCATATGTACATCTGTAGATGTACGCACGCACGCACTGGCACACATGGCCTGGCCAACACGGCTCGGCTCGGTACATGCTGGCGTATTGATTGCTCTGACTTACCGTAAGGCAGAAGCCAGCCAAGGTGTGCCCACCACCCCCTTTTTCGACAAGAGGAGAGAGACCAGCCCAGGCCACTGAAGGTAGGTACGTACCGTACGATGTGACTTTGGTTTTCACTTTGGCGCCAGGAAGACGCGGCCACGGGAAACCGACCCACGTCGAGCGATACAACAGTAGAGGGCGCAAACGGGGGGATCGGCGTATGAAGTCGTTGGCCGCCCGCCTCTAGTACCGTACCCGTAGCAATGAGCATGCGGTGCGGCATGACATGACATGGCATCATGCAGCTGGTGCCTCTTCCTGCCTGCCTGTGACAGACTATCCTGGACCAAGCAGGAGCTGCGGGGCCTTGGCCACAGGTACAGTAGCACCATCACCTTGGTCCTTGCAGCCAAGATGACGGCCAACAGCGACGACGGTGACGGGGACAGGCAGCCAAGGCAGGCAGAAGACCCAAGAAGGCCAAAGGCACAGCCCGCCCGGCGATCAAGCGCATCGGTGCGGTGTCGACGCGGGCATCGTCGTCGTCGTCGGCCCTTGGACGACGTTGGGTGTATGTTCCGTTTGATCTGATCTGATTCTGATCCTACCTCATGTCGCCCTCTCGGCTTGAGCTGTCGGTTGCAGCAACCGAAGCGGCCGCTGGCCTGGCCTGGCCTGGCCTGGCCTGGCTGTGCCCGTACGACGTCGATCCCCGCTCCGCCCGCGCCCCGCCCGTCAACGGTCGGATCTGTTTGTTGACAAACACCCCTTCGGCAAAGGCGCGAGGGCGTGCCGTCGGGGAGGCGGAGGCGGTCGACTGACCGACTGAGTTGCAATCGGCCAACACATCAGGAAGTTCAGCCCAGCGGCCAAGCAAGGCAAGGCGGGCGACGACGCGCCTGTCGATCTGTCTATCTGTCTGTATGTCTCGTTGGGCTTGCTGCGGTTGGTGCTCGTCCATCTCGAGCGTACCGTACCGGTAGCGCGATCGTGCCATGGTAGTTTCGATCGGTCCTCGTTTTCGTTGCGCTAGCGTAGGACATCCCCTACGAAAAGACTACAGCAGAGTCTTCCAGGCTCGCACTTCTTGCTTGCTTGCCTGCTTGTCGGACATCGTCTGCCGTCCCACGCAGCACGCACCTCGTGCACCTCAGCGTGCTGCACCCATGCAATCCTGCGTTGATTGCGGCCCTGCCACACTAATTGCGGCCGCGGACTTCGTGTCCGCGTCCATACAGCCGTTGTGTGCGTCGCTCCGCCCTCGACCTCGCCCCTCGCGGCTTGTTTGTCCACGCCCACAAACGCCGACTCTGCTCGCATGCTTGTGCGATCCCGACGACGTCGACCGGTCCTTGCCCGTAGCTCGCCTACTGTATCGTCGCCAGGCCGGGCCAGACCATCGTGTTCGTGTCCCCCGTCTCGCCGCGCGATGGCATGCCAGGCCTGATCTGACCTCCAAGGTCGTGACCAGGCCAGGCGTGTCTGGATGCGCTCGATGCCATCGCGTCGCGCCCGTCCACCTTGCCCGACGACAAGGCGCGCAGCTGTAGCTGGCAGACGAGCCGGACACTCGGTAGCCAGTCAGATTGGACCTTGTGTGGCGGGGCGTGGCGGGGCGTGGGCGGGGTTCGCGGTCTCATCCCGGCCCTCCAGGCTCCATCCGTCGACGCCTGCATCCTCGTCCGCCCATGAGACGTCCCCACGGGCTCGACTCGACCATGAACAAGGAAGCAGGATGGGCACCACCGTGCGGGCCTTCCGTCATGGCATGAAACGGTGTGACATCTGAAAGAGGGCCCTCAGCAGGACAGGATAGCACAGGATAGGGGGAGCGGGCGAGTGCCTCCTCGTCAGGGGTCGCGTGCAGGGGCCCACGTACCGCCCCTTCCTTGGCTGCATCGACGAGGTCACACATCGCGTTTCCTTCTCTTCCAAACCTCTGGCAGATCATCTGAGCTGCGGTACGTCGTCCGCCGTCTTCGCTCGCTGTACCGAACGGGTGTAAGGGACGATTGGCAAGGGATAGGGCGTAGCGAGGGGGCTGGCGGGCGGCGCCATTGATGCAGAAGTACCCAGTTACGCCGCCGGACGAAGGGCGAGACGAGGCGAGGCGAGGCGGACAAGCAAGGAGGTGCTCAGCGAGGGTCGTGGGCGGCAACGCGGGCGCCACACGCTATCTCAGCCACCACATCGGGCAGCGCCACGTTCAGACGAAGCCCCAGACGAGCACCAGGAGCCCCGTTCACGCCAGCTTGACCCTTCCATTCAAGATTCCCTTCTGCGCTGCGCTAGCCCCAGAGGATGTACGGACGTACAGTTGTACATCGACCGCCATCGTGGTCCGCGTCCATTCTGGTTCCGCAGCATCGACCAGTTGAAGACCTGTCGCGGCAAAGCAACGGACCCACAGTCCTGTGTGGATCAGGAAGAAGCGACAGTTTCCCGGCGGCCCGGCCGATACGGATGCCGTCCGAGCAGACGCCTACTGTAAGCTGGATCTGTACGTATCTACATACATCCTCAGAGCCAAAGGCAGGCGACATCGCAAAGGCACAGCAGGTCAGTCTGGCAAAGTCGGGCAGAGGCGGCCGTCTCGTGGCTTCCGCGCACGAGTCTCGTGGCGGGCCTCAATCTTCTCGAGCGCAGGACGAGGTCCGCGGACGTACTGCACAGCACGGTTCCCATGTCCTCGCTCGCTCTTGCATCGCCTGCATCTGTTGCGCCCGTCACCAAGGAGGGAGCTGAGAGGTCTCGCTGCAGCAGAGGCATCAGGATCCAGCCCAGCGCGAGCGGACGAAACTCCACACTAGAGAAAGAGAGGATGCGACCCGGCACCGACAACGACGGGCCGCCGAGAACAACCAGCGAGCATAAGGGGCTAGTGTGGATCTTTGGATCGAATGCGGCCGCAAAGGCGACGACGGCGACGGCGATGCGCGACTTGTAGTACATAAAGAATAACAACGAGCTACGCTCTTGGACCAGGAAGAGGGGAGAGGACCGACATGGGAACACAGTACACTGGGGTTGGAAGACGGACGGGTCGACGATGGAGCCGGAGCGAGGTAGAGGTAGAGGGAGCGCGAGGGGGCGCTCATGGTTGATGACGACGACGACGGGAGGAGACGGTGGTGACGATGACGAGCGACCAGGGACGGAGCGACGGACGAGCCGATGAAGAGCGGGTGAAGGAGGGGAGGGTGGAGGCTTGGTTCAACCGGCCCCCCAAAGACAGCAGGCAGGGATCAGGCCGAGGGGCAAGCCGGGGAAGCGTGGACAACGCGCGAGGCCCAAGAGGACGACGCCCTGGCGACTGCCGCGACCGGCCCCCTCACCACGGAAACTCGCGCTGCTGGAGGTCAAAGTAGGGGTGGGTGAGGGCCTCTGCCACCTTTATCCGCTTGTTGGGGTCAAACTCGAGCAGCCGGCGGAGGAGGTGGAGGAAGCGCTGGTTGTGCTTGTTGTGCGTCGCCGACTGCGGCACAATGTCCGACAGCTTCTTCATCTGCCGCACGTACCGCCGGCTGTTCTTGGGCGTCTCCTGGTTCGGGTAGTTGAGGTGTCCGCCGCGAAACAGGTCCGGCTTGTACGTCTCGGCCTTGCGCCGGAAGTCGTCGGGCATGACGCCCAGCACCGCCTCCATCATGGCCAGGTGCTCGAGGTTGTCGTGGGTCTGGAAGAGGGCGTCGCCCGTGTAGAACTCGACCAGGATGCACCCAATCGACCACGCGTCGCACGGAAACGACCAGCCCATCTGCAGGATGATTTCGGGCGCGCGGTAGTGGCGCGTCGAGACCACCGCAGAGTGGTACTCGTCGTTGAACGTGGCGCTGCCAAAGTCGATCAGCCGGATGTCGGTGTTCTGCAGCACGTTCTTGCGCTTGGCGTTGGCCCGCCTCGAGCTGAGGTGCACGTCAAAGTCGGAGTTGACCAGCAGGATGTTCTCCGGCTTGAGGTCGGTGTGCACCAGGTTGAGCCGGTGCAGGAAGGCGACGCTCTGGAGCAGCTGCTTGGCAAACCGCCAGATGTGCAGCGGCGGGAAGGGCTTGAAGTGGTTCTCCTTGAGAAAGTCAAACACGCTCTTGCCGAGCAGCTCCGACACGATGCAGACGTGGTTCTTCCAGCTGAACGTGTCGAGCAGGTGGATGCATTTGCTGAGTGCGCAAGAGGGGCAAGGACCAGGCGATGGTAGGCGGATTGCGGGCGTCAGCAGGGTCGCACTGGGCTCGCTCATCGAGCAGGTCCATCGGTCCAGCAACGGGCGGAGAGGCACACTCACTTGTCGTTCATCGGGTCGTGCTCCCGCAGCGTCTTGAGCACCCGGATCTCAATCTGGCTGGCGTCGCGGTATTTTTGGATCGCGCGGATAATCTTGATGGCCACGTACTTGCGCTCCTTGCGGTCAAAGCATTCGACCACCTTGCCGAACGTCCCTTGCCCGAGCTGGCCCAGGATCTTGTCTGCAGGCAGAGGATCGGAGATGATCGAGGCGGAGCCGAATGGGGGGTAAGAGTGTCAGCAATCCGGCGGCATGCTTTCTTCGAACATGTGTGCCAGGACGATCAACGACGGCGGCGGCGGCGGCGGCGGCGATACCCACATCGTGACGTGACGTTTTCGCCCTCGCGGACGATAAAGTGCCCCTCCTTGTCGTCGACGGGCAGGTTGGCCGCCTGCGCGTTCGCAAACGAGGCCGAGCTTGCATAGGACTGTGGCAACGCAACAGAGCACGGGAGGGAAGGGAAGGGGCCCAAGGTCAGCGGATCCACCTTGCGTCTGCGATGCGTGCGGCGCGCGGCAGCACTCACCTCGCGCGCACTCGCGGTGCCGTCGTAACCGAGCTGCTGTCCGGCTGCCGCCGCTGCCGCCGCGTTGCTGGCCGGATCGTAGCGCGCCGCATAGTCGAGCGCCCCGCTGCTGGCGGGGTAGCCACCTCGGTAGTTGGGATCGACCGCGGGCGCCATCGCGCCGGCGTTGTACGCGGTAGCGGCGCCCGGCATCGTGGCGACAGCAGCCGGATAGGCGCCGTTGGCAGCCGTGCCGGCGACCGGCGCGATCCCCGGCTGCACCGGATGGCTGCGCTTGCGCCGCTTGGTCGTCGGCCCGGCGACTGAAGATCCGGCGGGTGGCCCCTGCAACGTGCCCGGCGCCGGCGCGATGAGGTCCGCATCGTGGGGCATGGCAGCGAGGTGGTGGTGTTGTTGGAGGTGGGTGTCGGGCGCGGTTGGGGGCACGCTGCCCTGCGCCTTGCGCTTGCCCTTGGCTGCCGCAGCTGTCCCATCGTCGGCGTGGTTGGCGGCGCCGTTGTACCGCGGATCGCCGTAGCCGGGATGGCCATAGGCCGGATGGCCGTTGGCATTGGCGTACGTGTAGTTTTCGAGGCCGTCGGGCCTTAGCGGATGCGAGTCGAGCGGATTGGCTGGCGGCGGCGAGTCGTCGTCGAGAACAAAGACCTCCTGGACCTGCGTATCGACGCAAGAGGGTGCGCGGCGAGGATCAAGGCGGAGCAGACCAGAAGAGGGAGAGCGAGGGTCAGCGGGGGGCGGAACGAATGCCATCACGAGAGCAAGGGCTGGAGCAGGGATTCGACGCGACGGGCTCCGGTTCCTTGCATCAGCCAGAGTCGGCACGACGGCGATTGACGGCGGCCAGGTGACGGGCTGTGCGTCGTCGAAACGCCCCCAGCTGCGGCAGAGGGCTGGA
The DNA here is from genome assembly GCF_000417875.1 of Pseudozyma flocculosa PF-1. Taxonomy (NCBI): domain Eukaryota; kingdom Fungi; phylum Basidiomycota; class Ustilaginomycetes; order Ustilaginales; family Ustilaginaceae; genus Pseudozyma; species Pseudozyma flocculosa. The sequence goes on from NW_006920871.1 coordinate 1,032,430, forward strand.
GCGGCTGGCCGAGCGACTCGGGCGGAGATCAGACACTCACCTTGCCTCCGATGACCTCGCTAACCGTCGATAGGCCTGGCAATGGACGCGTCGAACGCGTCGAGGTTGGTCCGGCAGCGCTGCTGGGACCTGGCTGTGGGTAGTTGGGCTGGGGAGGCGGCTGTGGAGGCGCCTGGTGGTGGGCTAGCATGGTTGATGACATGGGTAGGGGATCGAGCTGGGTCTCTTGGTCCGGAAGGGTGCGCCGTTTCTTGGAGCGGGGTACGACGGTAACCATGAGTCCGTGCGACGAGGATCAGTGCCGGGCACGGGCACGAAAGACGAGGACGAGCACGCAGGAGCGGGATCCGGAGGGAGCGTCGCGTGTCGCGACAGGGCGTCCGAGGTGATGAAGGAGGAAGAGACGGGGAGGGGGCGAAGTGATGCAGAGGCGTCGTTGGACACACGAGAGTGTTCCTAGGTCGAGCTCGACCAAGCGACGGGAGGAAGAAGGGAGCGCGTGGACGAGGGTATGGTCGGCGGCAGTTTTGCTGTCGCCCCTGTCGGGGTGGACGGCGGTCTCGATTTGTGCAAGGCCGGATGGCTGGCCAGGCGTTGCCAGATCGAGGGGTTGCACAGCGGCACGCGGGATGGAGGCGGGCTCGCACTGGGGAAAGGGGAAGATGTTACGGCGGCCGCGACTGGCACGACGGGCGTTGAGACCGAGGTTTTGGTCGGCCGCGTGAAGACTGCCAGAGGAGGGGTCTGCCGGTGGATTTTGAGGGCCGCCGACGGGCTGGGCGTGTCGGACGGACGAGGGTAAAGAGTGTCCGCGCCTTTTTCCGAGCGCTGGATGCCTCGACGTAAGTTGACTTATTGAGCGGGAGGCGGGCGGGTAGGGATTCCAGCGGCGCGCGATAGACGAGGGGGGGCGGCGATAGGGCGGATACGAGTAGGCGCGAGGCGCGTTTGATAGAAGGGATACGGTAGGTTGCCGCGAGGGATGCTGACAAGGGCCAGCTCGGGCGGAAGATGGTGGTGATGGAGGTGATAGAAGAGGTGTCGATGCTGGTGGGGAAGGTGATGATGTCGGTGGTGGTGGTGGTGGCGGCGACGGCGGCGGCGGCGGCGGTGAGGGCGAGGGCGAGGGCGGGTGAGCGGGTCGGAGGACCGGAGGGGGCGCGAGCGACGTCGGTCGGTAGCTTGCTTGCTTGCTTGGGTTGGGCAGGGCAGGGCAGGGCAGGGCCGGGCAAAGGTGGGGATTTGAGCGCGCGCCCGAAGCAAAGTGGAGTCGTTGCTGCCTCTCCGTCTGGCCCACAGGCTGTGATGAGGAAAGGCGGCGAGGCAGCGCCAGCCAGAGAGGCAGCCAAGCGGGCGGGCGAGCCAGACGGCGGCCACGGGCACAGCGACACGCACCGAGCCAGCCAGGCGGCCACTCGGGCGGGCACTCTGGCGGGCACTCTGGCAGGGCCAACGTGCTTTTTCGCTCGCCCGCCGAGAGCACCGCCGACGCACCGGGGCGAGGGCGGCAAGCAGCAGGCAGGTAGGCTGGCCGCCAGCCGCAAGCAGCCACCACGCCAGCCAGCCAGCCAGCCAGCCAGCAGATGCGGCCACAGCCAGAGCCCCATCCACGACGGCCCCATGCCATCATCATGGTCCTCGAATCCGCGCCCCGCCTCTCGCTGCCCTCTATCTGTCGCTCTCTGGCTGGTTCTTCTCGCTCGCCGTCCTCGACTTGGTCGTCTGGCTGTTCTACGGTCTCTTGCTGGCTGCCTCTTCGTCGCCAACCCTAGCTGCCTGGCCTGCTCTCGACACCGGATGCTGGATGCTTTGCTGGCCGGCGACGACGTCCTGATTGTGGCCCTGGCTGGGCGCTGGGCTGGGCTGGCTGGGCACTCGGGCCGCCTCTTTGGCAGCCGCTTGCTGGCTTGCGCTCGCTCGCTCGCCCGCTCGCTCGCTCTTCGCGTGACCGCCCTCTGCGTTGTGCCGCATTTTCAGCAGGCCACGCCAGCCAGCAAACCTGTTTTTTTTCTTTCGCCTGGCCCGCTGCCTCCCTCTTTTTGCCCTCTGCCTGGCTCGCTCGTCACCGTGCCGCAGGCTCCCTGCTCTCGACGTCGTCCTCGGGCCTCTCGCGCGCAAGCAGCTTGAATCCTAGCCTCCAGCCGGCTGCCTCGTCGACGTCGTAGAGCGGCCCGGCTTGGCCTGCCACCGACCTCAAAGGCTCGCCTTGCTGCTCCACACTCTCTCATTCGCTCCTCCCTGTCGCCCGCAGGGTAGCGCCTCGCCGCAAGGCGACCAGGGACTGCACGCATATGGGCAGCCACCACAGGCGGCGAGCGGTGGAGGAAGTCCAAGGGCGTCTTATGTAAGCTTCTGTCCTTCGCCGGACGACGGAACTCGGCGTTAACGAGCGAGCCACGGCGGTCGGGCCAAGAAAAAAAATCGAGAAGAAAATGCCGGGAAAAAGCGCCGCGCCCAACCAACACCTGGCCCCCCCCTCCCCCCACTTCCTTCGGCTCAACACCGACCGATCCCCATCAGGTCCACCACCACCACCAACATTACCACCTCATCGACCCCAGCATGCCGACCGCCGACATGGAGCGTTCGGTGCAGCTGCCGCACACGCCGCTCAATCACTTCCTGAAGTCGGCCAAGGCGCGGCTGGCGCAGCACGACGACCTCGACGATGCCGTCTACCTCGTCACCTCGCCCAACCCCACCCTCGACCAGGTCGTCGCCGCCATCGCCTACGCCTATCTACAGTCGCAGGCGCAGCAGCAGCCAAGATCCTCGAAGCAGTCGCCCTCGTCGTCTTCTTCGACCTCGTCGCCATCGCCGTCGACCGCAGGGAAAAAGGTCTACATCCCCGTCATCCAGGCAAAGCGCGGCGAGACGCTCGATGCTTCGCTGCCCGACCTCTCGCTCGCGCTCCAGGCATCCCTCATCGCCCCAGAGAATCTGACTTTCCTCGATGACCAGCCGTGGAGGACCGCCACCGCCTACGGGCGCAACAAGGACGCCATCCTCGTCGGCGGCACTGCCAAGCTCGCAGCAACACCAGAGTCCATCAATGAGTGGGAAGAGGTCCACGGAATGAGAGTCGTCGGCCTCATCGACTCCGACCTGCCGCCCACCGAGCTCGCCGAACTCCAAGTCACCATTGTCACGCCAAACTCTGAGGTCAAGGGCACCGACCCAGAGACCGGCCTCGCCTCGCTCGTGGCCCTCCACTTCAAGACGCAGCTCTCGCACCAGCTCCAGGCGTCCGTCCCTGCCCCCGCCGCTGCCGCCGACAACGACGACGACAAGCAAGACGACGCATCGGCAGCGTCGGCCGCACTGCTTCCCAAGGAGCTCGCCGATCTCGTCCTGGCAGCCGTCCTCGTCGAGACCGACAACCTGGCCGAGTCCAAGACGTCGTACCTCGACGAGGGCGCCATCGGCTTCCTGATGTCCCGATCGTCATTCCACGGTCCACAGGCGCAGGCCACCGCCGACGACGAGGAGCAGGCCTCGGACGCTAAAGGCCAAGGAGACAACGACGACGACGACGACGACGTCTACGTGCCCACGTTCCCGGACCTCGACTCCTTCTATCGCGCCCTCAAGTCGGCGGCACGGGCAGGGGCGGCGGGAGCGGCGACGCTGGGTGGCCTCAAGGCCGACGGCGGCGCGGGGCCGGCTCGCCTGCCCACGCACTTTGAGTGGAACCTGATCCACGGCAGCACCCTGCCCCTTGTCGAGGGTGCGGACCCGCTTCCCGACTTTGCGCGAAAGGCCATCGTCGGCGACTTTGCCGACATCCTCACCTCGCCCGCCGCACTCAAGCTGCTGCAGCCGTACGGTGTCGAAGTCGGCAAGGCTGCGGTGGCCGCATCGGCCTCCAACGACGCAAGTGGCAGCGACACCCTGGACCTCAGACGTATTTCGGTCGCTGATGCCGTCGCGGCCCAGCTGGCGGGCTCCGCATCGCAGGGCGAGCTGCTCTGCATCGCCGTGGCCGCGCTCCACGCCTTTGTGCAGATCAACTGGACCGGCCCGGACCTGCCCTCGGACCTGACCCCTTACGCGCTGCTCCGCACGAGCGCCAGCGACTCGTTCCCGCCGCGCAAGGTCGAAGAGGAGGAGATGGAGAAGGACGCGCGCAGGATCGGCCGCATCGTCCACCGCGCCTCGCTCGATGCGCTCGTCTTCAAGGGTGAGCCGGCGTACCACCTTTGCCAGTCGCCCTTCTTCCTCGTCTTTGCCAAGGCCGTACTCGAAGCCCTGTGGCAGAACCGGGGCACCGGCGTCGCGGCGCTCGAGACGCTGCCGTGGTGGAGGCTGCGGGCCTCGACAGTGCACTCGCATGTCCTCGACGAGCCCGCCAGCTTCGGCAAGTCAGTCTTTGACCCCATCAGCCGGCTCGTCGAGATGCTCGAGGCCAATAGGCAGGCGTACGATCTGGCTGCGCCTTCGGCCTCGGCCTCGGCCTCGATGCCGATCTCAACCACGACCCCGGCGCAGCAGCTCGACCCCACCAAGAACCCATGGGCCTCCCTCAGCGCTCGCCTCGTCCTGGAACGTGGCGTCGCGCTCCAGCGCCTGGGCAACGACCGCGAAGCTTCGGAAAAGTTTGTCGAGGCGGCCAGGATCAATGGCCTGCGCTATCGCCTCGGCGGCGCGCTCGGAAAGCGCACAAAGTACCAGAAGGAGGCCAAGACGCAGCTGGTGCTGCTGGCCAAGAGCGCGGTTGTCGACGGCGGCGAGGACGACGAGGACAAGCAGCATCAGCAGCAGGAGGGACAGAACGCGCCGTCGCCGAGCGAGTATGCGGCACCAGAGGCCGGCGAGGAGAAGCTAGACGACGGCTGGCAGGCCAAGGCGGACCCCAAGGACCAGGTGGCGGGCATGCCGAGCACCTATGCGCTCAACGACGATGTGCTGCTCGAGCAGACGCAGTTCACCTCGACCTCGGTGGCGGCGTCGGCGTCCGACGACAAGCCCACGTCGGGCGACGCCGACGACCTCGACCAGCTCGACCCCAACAGCCAACCGCCGCTGGCGGTGCTGGACCAGTGCACGCTGCTGGCGCTCTGCCTCAACATCCGCAATACGCAGCCGAGCCATGGCCTGACGTCGAACCAGATGTCGTCGTTCATCTCGCGCGTCATCTCGCATCCGCGCAACTGGATGGTGCACACCATGTCGCTGCTGCTGCGCGCGCGCCTCGAGGCGACGCGGACGCGCACCGTGGAGCGCTCGGTGCTGCAGCTGCAGGCGCTCATCGACCAGATGCCAACCAACGACTCGAGCCTCGAGGAGCGCCTCAAGTTCTTCCACGCGCTCGACCTACCGCCCAAGTGGGAGATGCAGGCGGAGCTGGCACGCCGCTACGCCAGCCTCGGCGTGACGCGCAGCGCCCTCGAAATCTTTGAGCGGATCGAGCTGTGGGAGGAGGTGGTGCAGTGCCTCGGCCTGCTGGGGCGGCAGCAGGAGGGCGTCGAAATCATCCGCGAGCTGCTCGAGGGCCGCAAGGTCGAGGCCGACGTCGACGTGCACCGGCGCAAGCGCCTCGGCCTCGCCGTCAACGACTCGACGGCGCAGCAGGTCATGTTTGGGCGGCTCGACCGCGCGCGCGAGTCGAAGCTGTGGTGCAGTCCTCGGCGACCTCGAACCCACGTCGGCCGAGGCCCACTACGCCGAAGGCGTGGAGCGTGTCGCG
>NW_006920871.1:1038135-1038983 GCF_000417875.1 Pseudozyma flocculosa PF-1
CGCGCGCCGCCCGCTCGCTCGGCGGCGTCCACTTCACGCGCCACGATCACGCCGAGGCGGCGCGCTGGCTGCGGTCGGCGCTCAAGATCAACCCGCTCTACACGCGCTCGTGGTTCGTGCTGGGCTGCTCGTACATGCGCCTTGAGCGGTGGAAGGATGCCGCCACCTGCTTCCGCCGCTGCACGGCGCTCGACGAGGAGGACGGCGAGAGCTGGAACAACCTGGCCAGCTGCTACCTCCGCATGAGCGAGGCCCAGGACGCCGTCGACGTCGAGAGCGTGGGCCAGGCTGACCGCGCGCCCGCGCTCCTCGACGCCGGCGACGACTATGACGACGACGACGACCTGGACGAGGACAGCTGGAGCCTGCCGTCGGACGGCGAGGAGCTGAGCGACCACGCCGACTCGGGCGTCGACCTCAGCAGCACCGACGAGAGCGGCGGCGAGACCGAGACCGAGTCCGGGGCCGACACTGAGACCGAGGGCGACGGTGAGGCTCCCCAGCGGGCGGCGATGCGCGCGCTCGGCGCCAACCGCAACCGACGACAGGTCCAGCAGCAGCAGCAGCAGCAGCCGCCGCGGGCGGGACGAGCGGGGGCAGCGGGGCCGTCGTACAACCTCAAGCTGCTGGCGCACCGCTCGCTGGGCAAGTCGCTCAAGTTTTCGCACGACAACTGGCGGGTGTGGTTCAACTACATGGTGGTGAGCGTCGATGTGGGCATGCTGAGCGATGCGACGTCGGCGCTGGCGCGCGTCGTCGAGCTGCGGACGCGGCAGACGGGCCTGGGCGAGGCCGACAAGGAGCAGAGCGTCGACCTGGCCGTGCTGCAGCGGCTCGTCGACGCCGTG
>NW_006920871.1:1039003-1059739 GCF_000417875.1 Pseudozyma flocculosa PF-1
GTCGGCGGCGGCGGTGGCGGCGATGAGGCGAGGCCAGGGGCCAACTCGGGTCTGGGCCTGTACCGGCAGGTGCGCAAGCTGTTTGACGAGACGCTGCTGGCGCGCATCTCGTCGTCGGCGGCCATCTACCGCCAGTACGCGCGCCTGCTCGAGTGGACGGGCGAGAACGCCAAGGCCATCGCGGCCCACCTCAACGCTTACCGCGCCGGGGCGGGCAACCCGGCCGACGAGGCCGTCTGCCACGACCCGGCGCGCTTCGAGGAGGCGTGCGTCGACGTCGAACGCACCGTCGAGGTGCTGCTTCGCCTCGGACCTCGGCCCGCGCAAGAGGGCGGGGGCGAGGGCGAGGGCCAAGGTGCGGCGGGTCCGAGGGCCATGGACGACTGCAAGTACCAGGCGCGCAGCCTGGTGCGCACGTTTGTAGCCAGGACCAAGGCCGAGTTTGAGGAGCGCGAGGACTGGGTGAGGCTCAAGGAGATGGTCGCCGAGCTGCGATGAGGCCGCGCAGGGGCCGGGTTGGGGGCATGTCGTGAGGGATAAGTCAAGGTCCGATGCAATTCCAGCAGGTGGGCAGATACAACAAGGAGGCAGAGAGACAGAAGGGGGCGTCGAGGCGAGAGTGAAGGGTTCGCCAGGTCGCGGTGTGCGCGCGTGTGCGTATGCATGTGCGTCGAGGAGCGGGCACAGCAGCAAGACCGGACGAGCCCCGACGGGTGCAAGTAGAAGCGCTGCGATGGACCGGGCCGCCGCCTTGCTCAGAGCACTGCAGTCCCTCCGCCGGCGCCGCCTACAACGACGACCATGACGAGAGCGGCGAGCATGGCCGCCGCGGCTGCCGAGGTCGTACCTGGGGAGCGGAGGGGCGCGACTGCGGCGTTGGGTGCTGCGGATGTCGTTGGGCTCGGGATGACCGAGGCGGTGGAGGTCGAAGACGACATTGACGACGACGAGGAGGAGGACGAAGAGGTGGAGGACGAGGAGGATGTGGCGGCAGAGGAGGAGCTGGATGAAGTCGATGTCGGGTTGATCCTGTCCCGTTTCGCGGCGGGTGGAAAAACAAGGCAATGAGGGTTAGAGAGGTGAGGTTAGCATCGCACGCCCTCGTCCCAACGCATTGGCGACGACAAAACCGGGGAGCAGCCTGGTGCTGAGGTCGAGGCGGGGGACGTACGTTTCGAGGGTGAACGAGATAGCGCTGCCGATGATGGCGCTGGCGCTCGTACTGCTACTGCTCGCACTCGACGACGAGGGGGAGGAGGACGAGGAAGTGGGAGGAGCGGTGGAGCTACCGCCGCTGCTGGAGGGGAGCGACGCCGACGACGACGAGGGGGAAGGTGTCTGTGCGAACACCGAGACGAGGAGCGTCACGAGCACGGCGAGGATGTGGGTGTATCGCATCGTTGTTCGAAGGTTTGAGGCTAGGACGGGAGGGGAGGGGAGGATGGTGGTGGTGGTGGTGGAGGAAGGTGAGGAAGGTGAGGATGGTGGATGTATGCGACCCTAGCGTAGCCAGAGAGGCGACTGACTTGGGACCACATGCCAAGCCCGCCTTCCTTCGACCTGGCCTGCCTTTGACCGACCGACCTGCCTGCCTGCAGCTGGCTGGCCAAAAAAGCGCGGCCTTGGCCTGGCCTGGCCTGCCGCCGCGTGCGGGCGTGCCTGGCGGAAGGGTAAGGCAGGCGACGCATCGACGTCGGGATGCCGGATGTCGACCCGCCCGGCGCCGCGAGAGTGCGTCATGGAACCGTGCCTTGCCTGCCCGCTGCCCTGCCTCGCAAGTCGCAACGGAGTGGGCCACCACCGACTCGCCGACTTTTCAAAACGCCGCCAAAAGAAAAAGGGCAAGAGACCGGCCGGCCCCCTTCACTCTCGACCTACACAGCCGCACCGTGGCCCCACCGCACCGCACCGCACTGCACCGCACCGCACTCTTTCTTCGACACCACCACCGGCACCGGCGCTTGCTTGGCCGGCCGGCTGGCTGGTCGACCGGCACGCCTGCAACGGCAATAACGGCCAGCGGATGCGGTAACACGCAATGATGAGCGTGCGGCTAGCTTTACGACGGTGGCCTACCCTGCCAGCCGGGCCATGTTAGGTACAATCGGGCCGCAAATCAAGAGGCTCGAGGAGCGAGGGCTGGGCTGGGTACAGAGGGCGGGGCTCAGAGAGGTATCGGTGCGGCCTGGCCACGCTGCTCGCCGGCCGACGCGCAACGCCAGCCGCTCAGCGTCTCGTCTTCTTGGCCTTTGACGACGACGACGACGAGCCGGCGGCCGACCTCTTCTTCTTGGGCTCGGCTGCACCGCCGCCGCCACCGCCGCTGTTTCTGCGCTCCATCATCTCCTTCTGGATCCGCTCAAACTCTTCGTCCGAGGGCCGACTCTCCTTGCCGCCGCTCTTGGCCTCGAGCTTGGCAATCATGTCGTCAAACGCCGACGCCCGGTTCTGAGCCTTTCTCCGCATGAGTGCCTGCAGCCCCGCCAGGTCGCTGTCGTCGTCCGCGCCGCCGCCGCCGCCGCCGCGTTTCGAGCCCGCTTTCGCCTTGGTGCCGTTGGCCGCCTTGCCCTTGGCGTCTGCCTTGGTGCGGCTGCTCCGCTTCCTCGGTCCCTCGTCCGACTCGTCCTCGTCTTCCTCCTGGTCCTTTTGCTTGTCGTCGTCGCCGCCCTTTGCGGCTCGCTTCTTGGCCGCCGCCGCCGCCGCCTTGGCCTTGTTTGCGCCGTCGCCAAACAGGTCGTCCCAGACGCCGAGCTCCCGCGCCAGCTTTTCCGCCTCTTTGGCCTCGCCCTGGGCCTTTTTGCGCAGCCTGGCGCGCCCCGCCTTGTCCTTGCTCGTCTTTGTCCACGCCGGCTTGCGCTCCAGCTGGCCCTCGTCAATCAGGCGCTCGATAATGTCGATGATGCGCTGCTCGTCGACCAGGAACTCGCTGCACGGCACGGCGGCAAAGATGGCCTCGAGCGAGCCGTCCGAGTCGTCGTACGCCGCGGCAATGTCGTCGCGCTCCTCGTCCGAGTCTGCGACGTGGGTCGGTGCAGAGGGACGGCGAAGGGAAGGGGGGTCCCGATGCGATCGTCAGCGCGATGCCGTCCGACCCTGAGCGGCACGGCCTCGGTTGTCAAGGGGCCGCGCGCGCCACACTCACTCTGGTACTTTTGCTTAAAGTCCTCGAGCGTTTGCTTGGAGACCTCGCCGGTCCAGAGCGTTTTGAAGTAGTCGTTCCAGTCGAAATCGTCGACGCCCTCGCCGATGCCGAGCTCGCGGGTGCTGCCGGTGTTGTCGTACTTTTTCCTCCTGACGTCGTCTGAGAGGACGGCGTAGGCGAAGCCGATCCTCTGGAACTTGAGGATGGTCTCCTCGGCCGACGGCGCAGCGTTGGCGCTGCTGCTGCTGCTGCTTCCGTTGGCGGCCGCCGGCGTGGCAGACGAGAGAACCTTGTCCGGGTGGAACTTGAGCGCGAGCCTGAGCGGGCGTCGCGATGCGGGGAGGCCGAGGGGGAGGGGATCGTCAGTCAAGCGGCGGTGCGGGGACGGCCAAACGCCCGGCATACAGGACGGACACCCACTTCTTGTATGCCTTTTTGATCTCGTCGCCTGTGGCCGACTTTTCTACGCCGAGGGTGGCGTAGAGGTCGACATTGCCGTCGGGAAAGAACTGGAGGGCGGGGTCCTCCTCGTCCATGGTGGCGGTTAGTTGCGAACGGGGTGCAGCGAGGAGCAGAGCAAGGGCAGCGGTGGGTCGAGCGGTGCAGCAGAGCGTCGCGTGTGGTGTAGCAGAGGAGCGAGCGGTGTGGTGAGCGGAGTGGCGATGGCGATGGTGGTGGTGGTGGTGGTGGTGGTGGTGGTGGTGGTGGTGGTGGTGTTCGGGCAGCAAGGGCCAGAATGAGGTCGCGTGTTGGCCTCGGCGCAGGCGCGGGTTGGGAGCGCGACGCGGATAGAGGCCGGCGCCCACAGGGCTGGCCGGGGCCGGGCCTAGGCCAACAGGCGGACAGGCAAGCGGACAGGCGAGGCCAGAAGGGCAGGTCAGGCGCCCGGGCCACGCGAAGGACGGCTCACAGACCAACACACAGCCTGCCTGGCCTCCACACGCTGCCCGACGTTCTGCGGGCCACGACGGCTTCCAACACCACCACCACCACCACCACCTCCTCCTCCTCCCTCTGCCTCGACCATGACCCGCGCCGCTGCCAACCGTACCGCAACATAGGCAACATACAGTCATGGCACGAGCGTCCTCGCTCGCTCCGCTCTATGCTGCGCTGGTCGCCATACGGGTCTGGTCGGCGCTACGGGGCCACGCCTACATCCACCCAGACGAGTTCTTCCAGAGCGGAGAATCAGCCTTTGGTGCGTGTCGCACGGCTCTACCTGTAGAAAACAGGGGCAAATGAACGCCGACCTCACCACACTCTCCTCGAATTGTCTCTTTCTCGATCGCTCAGGCGACGTCTTCGGCCTCGACACGCGAAAGATGTGGGAGTTCCAGCCCTCGTTTTCCTGTCGCTCCATGGCTAGCCTCCGCCTCGTCAACCTACCCGCCTCCATCTACGCCGCCCTCAGCCCGGAACGAGGTGCGTCGCCGATACCTTTTCTGTTGCGGCGGTATCTTCCGGCTGCGACCTCACCCCGACCCGACCCTTGCCATCCCTTCCGCCGCTTCTCTCACAGCACCGAAAGCCAGCACCCTCTTCTATCTCCAGCGCCTCACCTTTCTTGCGGCTTCCTTCATCCTCGGTACGGTCCCCGCTCGCCCATGACTACTTCAGAAAAGCTCCCTCATCCCGCTGAATCGCATCTCTCCCCCTGCCTCGTCAGACTACGCTGTCTTCTGCCTCGCGCCTCGCACCCGCCGCCTCTCTGCCCTCTGCCTGCTCGCGGCGTCGAGCTCCATCCTTACCTTCCAGGTCCGGCCCTTTTCCAATTCGGTCGAGTCGACAGTGCTCGCACTCAGCCTACTCGCCTATCGCAGCGCTCTGGAGCACCTCTCGCCCCCTGCCGCCGTCGTGCCGAGCTCGCCTCATTTGGCATCCGCAGCGCTGGGGGCCCTCGCTGCCCTCGGCCTCTTTTCGCGCTTCACCTTTGTCCTCTTCTTCCTTCCGATCGGCGTAGCTTTCCTCGTCACGCTGGGAACGAGCCCACGCAGTCGGCCCTCGAGCCGTCTGGCAGCTCTGCTCTCGGCAGCAGCTGCCTTTGCGACCATTGCAGCCGCCCACGTTGCCTACGACTCGCGCTACTACGCTCGCGGGACCCGGTGGGTCCTTGCGCCTTTCAACGCATTCACGTACAACATGCGCACCCAGAACGTCGCTCTCCACGGCGTCCACCCGCGCTGGCTGCACGCGCTCGTCAACCTGCCGATGATTGTCGGGGCGGCGCCTGTCGCCACGCTCATCTGGGCCGCCGTTGTGCGGTGCAAGAGGAGGTCGAGGTCAGGAAGCGTCGACAAGCGGGTCAGCGACAGGCCAGCACCTGGCGTGTCTAGCGGTATGTCACCAGACGACGACACCGACAGGACGACGGCCTCGCTTTGTGTTTGCGTTCGTTTCGGAGAGCATGATGATGCTGACCGACGTCCCTTCTGGCCCTCTTGTAACTGCAGCTGTGCTCTCATCCATCATCGTCACTTCGCTCGTCGGCCTCTCGATCTCGCCGCACCAGGAACCGCGCTTCCTCCTACCCCTCGTCGTGCCGACGATCCTGCTCTTCCATCGCCATCTCGGCTCGGCGTCGTGGCGCGGGGCTGCTCGCGGGACAAAGACTGCCATCGTGAGTTCGTGCTTGTGCTCGCGAAGCCAGCAGCATATGCTGACACCACTACGATCTTTGTGCGCCCGCGGACGTCCTGCCGACAGCTGGTCCTCTTTGCCGTGCAGCAGACGCTCCAGCTCTTTTTCTTTGGCTTCGCGCACCAGGCCGGCCTCGTCCCGGCGCTCTTGCACATCGACCGACACATTGTGCCCGACCTAACCCCGCTCGAGGGGCGGACACAGACGCCGACCAAGATCTACTTCTGGAAGACGTTCATGGTGCCTCGCCATCTTCTACCGTCCCTCAGCCGCAGCGACGAGGCGTCGACGGATCGCCGGGCGCATATCGTGGCATCGAACACGGTTACTGCCGTCGAGCTCGGCCGCGCGGTCCAGGAGGACCACGAGGGGGCGGCGACGAGCTTGAGCTACGTCGTCGCGCCAACCTGGGCGTTTCTCGAGCTGGCACAACACCTCGACTTCGCACGCGTCGACATTGTCGAGACCTTCACGCCGCACCTCGACATGGACCATATCCCCGAGATGGTCGGCGCCGTACGCAAGACGAGCCCTAAGACGGGTCTCGGCCTCGTCATCGCCACGGTGCAGCCATGACCGTCGGGCTCCTCTCCATTCTCGTCTTCGCTGGGCCCCATCTTCTCTCATCCTCATCTTCAACAGAGACAGAGAGAGGGTGAGCAAAAGGTGCGCAGGGACAGGGTATGATGTTGCAGGTGTTCAGGACGGTCGCCTCTATTCGATGCTGGGGTTCGGCAGTTTGCTTATTACGGCTGGTACATGCGCAGCGCCTCGACGAGGTCGCTCGCTCGTGCCGTGGCGGGCAAGGGGTAGCGATGGGGTTGCAAGGCAGGCAGGTTGGGTGGTATGCAGGTCGGTGGCCACGGTCGCGTCGACGACTCGGCACGCCGAGGATCCAGCCGCTCTCAATCTCGCTCTTCCCTCTTCACTCTTCCTCCAATCTCGACGTCACGGGGTGCGAGCGTCTTGTTTCGCAGGCGGCCCGGCTCAGTCCCAGATGAGCGCACCCGTCTCGCTGACCGACGCCTTGGCCGTGGGCACCTTTGCGCTCGTCGTCGTCGTAGTTCTTCTGCTGCCCGCGCCCGACGAGGGGAGCGGGAGGTTCCGGATCTTTTCCTTTTCCTGCTCCTTGCGGTACCGCGCGAGCTTTTCGAGGCGCAGCCGCTCCTCCTCCTCCTTTGCGGCTCGCTTGGCCGCATTCTTGGCGGCATTCTGACGCTGCTTTTTCGAAGCCTCGGCGGCAGCGGCGGCGGCCGATGACGATGATCCGCGAGATTTGGACGAGGATCCCGCCGTGGTCCAGGATGATACGGCTGGTCGGCTCGTCGTCGAAACGTTGCCGGACGAAGACGAAGGGAGCGACTTGACCTTGGCGGTGCTGACCTCGTTCGGTAGCGCGGCGAAGGGGTTGTTGGATGCGATCGAGGCAAAGCTGTTGCCGCCGCTCGCCGCTCCTCCCGCTCCTCCTCCTCCTCCGGCTCGAGGCTGGACGGAGCGCGACCGAGCGGCGCCGCTACCGGAGACCGACTCCCAGCCGTCCTCGCGGTCGGCCTGGGTGAGCCGCACGGTGCGGGGCTCCCGGGCCGCCGGGGCTGGGATGCGCGCGACGTGCGTGTACTGCGGCGTCGGGTCGACGTCCTCGTCGCGCATGTCGTCGAGCTGCGCGTGCAAGGCCTCGGTGCCCGCCTGCAGCTTCTTGCGCAGGCCGTCGTTGGTCCACGCCGCCGTCGCCTTGGCGCTGCCCTGCGTCGCCGCGGCCTCCTTGTTGCCGGTGTTGTTGTCTGCATCGTCGTCCGTCGTCTCCTCTTCTGCGGTCGAGGGCGACCCCGTCTTCAGCGTGCCGTTTGCTGGCGGCTGCTTCTGCTGCTGCTGCTGCTGCTGGGCCTTGTTAGCCTTCTTGCCGCCCTTTTTTGCGGAACCCGCGCCATTGGCCTGGCCATTGGCAGCAGGGGCAGCTGCAGCGGCGCTAGCATTGGCGTGACCATTCTGCTGCTGCTGCTGCTGCTGCTGCTGCTGCTGCTGCTGCTGCTGCTTGGGCTTGGCCTCGGACGATGCCGCCGCCGCCGCCTCGTCTTGACCCGATCCCGCCGCCGTCGAGGATGCGCCGGCCTTTTTCTTCTTCTTGTTCTTCTTGGCGCCCGCACCGCTCCCGCCGGCCACCTTTTCCGCGGCGCCGCTCGAAGAGCTCGGCTTGGACTTCTGGTAGAGGGCGTAGGCGAGGCCGAGGGTGGTGGCTAGCAGGAAGACGTTGACGCTGCTCATGCCGGGCAAGCAAAGGCTCGTCGAAGCAGGGGTGGCGGTTAGAGAACGAGAGAGACGGAGGCCGTAAAGGCTGGGCGGAGAGGCTACGAGGGCAAAGAGGCTGATGAGAAGACGAAGAAGAGGAGGGAGGAAGAAGGTGGGCAAGGTGGCCGCGGCAAAGACGCCGGTGGGCCAGCAGGCAGGCAGGCCAGCAGGGTGGTCGGTGCTGGGCGGTGGTGGCCTGCCTCGCTGTGGCCGCGCCTCTGTGCCACGCGGGGCCGGGCCAGCGGGGCGACAAGAACGGGCCCTCGTCGGCGTGCCAGCCAGCCAGCCAGCCAGCCAGCCAGCCAGCCAGCCAGCCAGCCAGCCAGCCAGCCAGACCACGCGAGCGACTCCAGGCCGGCCGTCGACGAAAGAGGCCAGGCTGCTCTGTCGTGCGAGAGACGGCCGGCGCTGAGAAAGCGGCGCGAGCCAGGTATCGGATTTTTCTTCCAGGGCGGCCCTCGCCCGCTCCCTGCCTCGATCCCGGCCATCACCACCGATCCAATCATCCCCCTGCTGGCCCCGCTGCTTTCTCGTCGTCCTTCCGTGTCATCGCCGGCCACGACCACCGCCACCACGTCTGCGCAGCACAGGGCATCGAAGCCGCCGTCGTAGCCCCCACCCTCTACTCTTTGACCGACCGCCGCCTCCCGAGCCGCTCGCATCGACATCGCTGCTGGCAGACCGACACCCCGGTCGCTCGACCTCGACACACCATAATGGCCGCGGCGCTGCTCCTTCAGCGGGCCTCGCTGCGTGCCATCGCCGCGCAGGGCAGCTCGTCGGCTTCGAGGCTATCCGCCTTCCCCGCCGCCTTCTCCTCTCAGTCGCGCAGCCTCTCGTCCTCGGTCGCACAGGTCCCCGCATCGCGGGCAGTCGCACGGGACCTCCGCCTCGGCGCCGCAACGGCCGCCGCAGCAGCAAAGGCCCCCGCCGTGCCCACGAGAAAGGAGCGGCGGCTGGCCATCAAGAAGGAGAAAAAGGAACGGGCCAAGCGCGCTGCCGCCTCGACCGTCTCGGCGCGGCTCGGCGTCGAGACCAAGAGGCTCTCGCCCTTTGTGCGCAAGGACCGTCAGTTCAAGACGTTCAAGCCCATCACCCGCTCCATCCGGTGGCTCCGTATACCGCTCAACGAGCACCTCTACGACGGCCGGCCCGAGCGCTCGCTGACCGTGGCAAAGAGGAACAAGGGAGGCAGGAACCACCACGGCCACATCACCGTGCGCGGCCGCGGAGGCGGTCACCGGAGGAGGCTCCGCCTCGTCGACTTTTACCGCTGGGAGTCGGGCGACCAGAAGGTCCTGCGGATCGAGTACGACCCGGGCCGCAGCGCCCACATCGCCCTCATCCAGCACAACCGCACCCAGCGCAAGAGCTACATCCTGGCCCCCGACGGCCTGCGCCAGGGCGACACGGTGCGCAGCTACCGCAGCGGCCTGCCCTCGGACATCACCTCGACCACCGTCGGCGTCCACGACGAGGAGGTTCCGCTCTCGACCGACCCTTCGGCGCCACAAACGGCGACGAGCTCGCCCACCTCTCCGGCCAGCGCGGCAGACGCCAGCGGCGAGGCTGCCGGCGCCGCCTCGCCGGGCGTGGGAGCGGGGTCGCAGCTCGACCTGGGTATCTTCCGTACGCTCGCCATCCGGCCGGGCAACTTTTTGCCGCTCAACCTGATTCCGATTGGCACGACGATCCACTCGATCACCCTGGTGCCCTTTGGCCCGGCCAAGCTGGTGCGGAGCGCGGGCACGTCGGGCCAGCTGGTTTCGTTTTCGGGGCGCAACGGCGCGGGCGACTCGCACGCCCAGGTGCGGCTGCAGAGCGGCGAGGTGCGGCTGGTGCCGTCGACGTGCTGCGCGGCCATCGGGACGGTGAGCAACAAGGACCACCAGCACGCGCGGCTGGGCAAGGCGGGCCGCAGCCGGTGGCTGGGCCGCAAGCCCAAGGTGCGCGGTGTGGCCATGAACGCCGTCGACCACCCGCACGGCGGTGGACGAGGCAAGTCCAAGTCCAACATGCACCCGCGCTCCATCTACGGCCACCTGGCCAAGTTTGCGCGCACCCGAAAGCCGGGCACCAAGAACGGCAACCAGATGGTGGTGCGCGAGCGCCCGCGCCGCAACGGCAAGAGGCTGGGCAAGCCGTGAGCCGGTGGCGGACTCGTCGTCGTCGTCGTCGTCGTCGTCTTCCTCTTTCCATCCTCCCTCTCGTTGTACACCTTGGAGTCTGAGCCAGAGCTCGATTGCACATGCACGGTCCCCGATGCTCGAATCGTGTGTTGTTGTGTGACTACAAAGAGCGCCGACGGGGCCTTGTGTATCGGTCTCGCTCACGGTCGTCGCTCTTGGTCTTTCTTGTGGTACAGAAGGGCCGGAAATGCAGGACGCTTAGCTGGCGCAAGTGTGCGCGCTGCCTACAACTGCGCAGTCAGGAAGGACGAGGGCGTGCTGCTGAGAACTTCGCTGCGGTTAGGCCCCGGGTCGAGTGAGGGGGGGCGAGGGGAGAGGGCTGGATGGCGGTCGACTCGCACGAGAAAGACGAGGCCGCATCGCACGTTCGTCAGCCCTCGCACGCACCCACGGCGATGGCCGAGGCTGGGGGAGAGAGAGCAAGATGGGTTTCAGAAGAAACGCAGCCAGGCATCGCTTTCAGGCGAGTCATGGGCCCCGCCTGGCTGGCTGGGCGGGCAGGCTGGGGTCAGAAAAATCAGGCCAAGGCCCGATTGGCGGGATTACGGGAGACAGGCAGCTGGCAGGCCAGGCGGCCGGGCTGCACGTTCAACCTGCCTGCAGCGACCCCAAGGCAGATCGTATCAGAGAACAAAGAGCGAGGCAGGCAGGCTGGAAGCAGGCAGGAGAGCAACACGCACCCACGCACGAGGCGGAAGAAGGTGGCGGCGGGACCATGTCGTCCGCCGTCGTTGGAAGATCCTCGCCGTGCTTTCTTCTTCTCCCCTACCACCCCTCCTCGCCGCCAACTCTCTCCTCTCATTCGGCGCACTACAATCACCCACCGGCCTTCATCCTCCCTGCTCCCTTCCCTTCGTCTGCACCTCTCTCGAGCAGGCAATCCTCTCGCTCGCCTCGTTGATTGATCCTTCCAGGCTTCGCGCTGTCCACGCCCTTGCAACAGCAACCGCAAGAGGAGCCTTTGCCACCTGCCAGTCGCACCGCTTTCTTCGCCCATCGCCGCCTCCTGTTCCTTGCCGCTCGATCTTACGAACCGCTTCCGCTCGCCACCCGCCATGTCGACGCCCATCGCCTCGTCTCCGCCGTCGCCGCCGCCCAAGGGCGATGCCTCGTGGAAGAGTGAGTGCCTCCGGTGCGGGCCCCCTTCCCCCTCTGACATTCCTCTCCTGGTGTGTGCTGGCTGCTGACGACGTTTGCTGCCGTCCACTGCGCCTTCATCTGCCCACTCCTTGTGCCTTGCCTCTTCCCCTCCCTTCCCTTGCCGCCTCTCCCCCAGTCACCAACAAGATTGCCAAGGCCGAAAAGGAGGGCCGCATCTGGTGGAGCTTCGAGTACTTCCCGCCGCGCACCGCCCAGGGCCTGACCAACCTCTATGACCGCATCGAGCGCATGGCCGAGCTCGGCCCCGAGTTTGTCGACATCACCTGGAACGCCGGCGGCCGCACCTCGGACCTCACGTCGCAGCTCGTCAAGACCGTGCACACCTACATCGGCCTCGAGACGTGCATGCACCTCACCTGCACCAACATGCCTCGCGAAAAGGTCGACACCGCCCTCCGCGAGGCAAAGGAGTTTGGCTGCCGCAACATCCTCGCGCTGCGCGGCGACCCGCCCGCCGGCCAGTCCGAGTGGGAGCCCCACGCCGCCGGCTTCACCTACGCCCATGAGCTCGTCGAGTACATCCGCGAAAACTACGGCGACTACTTTGCCATCGCCGTCGCCGGCTTCCCCGAGGGCCACCCGGAGGCCACCGAGGGCAAGGAGCTCGAGATGCAGCGCCTCAAGGCCAAGATCGACGCCGGCGCCGACTTCATCTTCACCCAGATGTTCTACGACTTCGACATCTTTGCCCAGTGGGTCAAGGACGTGCGCGCCGCCGGCATTACCTGCCCCATTGTCCCCGGAGTGATGCCGATCCAGACGTATGGCGGCTTCCAGCGCGCCACGGCCCGCTTCCGCACCATGGTGCCGCAGTACTTCCACGACGCCCTCGATCCGGTCAAGGACGACGACCAGAAGGTGCGCGAAGTTGGGCTCAAGCTCGTCGGCGACATGTGCCGTAAGATTGTCGGCAGCGGGCTGGGCATCAGCGGACTCCACATCTACACGATGAACCTCGAAAAGGGCTCGCGGATGCTGCTCGAGTACCTCGGCCTGACGCCCTCGGTCAACCAGGTCAGCCCGCTCCCCTGGACGCCGAGCCTGACGCCCAAGCGGCGCGAGGAGAAGATCCGACCCATCTTTTGGGCCAACCGGGCCAAGAGCTACGTCAACCGCACCGAGACCTGGGACGAGTTCCCCAACGGCCGGTGGGGCGACGCCCGCTCGCCCGCCTATGGCGACTTTGACGCGTACGGCGTCAAGCTGCGCTACTCGCCCGACGAGGCGCTGCAGCTGTGGGGCACGCCGACCAGCCTCGACGACGTCAAGCAGCTGTTTGTGTCGTTCTGCGCCGGCAAGGTCAAGGCGCTGCCGTGGTCCGAGACGGGTATCGCCAAGGAGACGTCGGTCATCGACACCAAGTTGGCGCGCATGAACCAGCTGGGCTACCTCACCATCAACTCGCAGCCCGCCGTCGACGGCGCGCGCTCCGACGACAAGGTCCACGGCTGGGGCCCCAAGGGCGGCTACTGCTACCAGAAGGCCTACCTCGAGTTCTTTGTGGCGCCCGACCAGCTCGAGGCGCTCATCTCGCGCATCGAGCTCGACCCGCAGGTGACCTACCACGCCGTCAACGCCCAGGGCGACATGAAGACCAACGTCAACTCCGAGGCGCCCAACGCCGTCACGTGGGGCGTCTTCCCGCACTGCGAAATCATCCAGCCCACGATTGTCGAGTCGATCTCGTTCCTGGCCTGGAAGGACGAGGCGTACGAGATCGGCCGCAACTGGGCGCGCATCTACCCGGCCGGGTCCGAGAGCCGCCGGCTGCTCGACTCGATCTTTGATACTTACTTCCTCGTCAACGTCGTGCACAACGACTTCAAGGCGGCCGACGCCATCTTCCAGCCCTTCCTCGAGGGGCAGGCGCAGGCGCAGTCATCGGGGCAGGGCGTCGGCGGAATCGTTTCGTCGACGCTCAAGGAGGCGGCCAACGGCGTCAAGAACGGCATCGACGGCGCGCTCAGCCGCCTCACGACGGCCGACGGGTCTGCTCCCGCGGTCAACGGCGCTTGAGCTCGAGCCGGCCTAACCCGCCTTGCGCGCTCTCCTCTCGACGAACGCTGCGCTCGCTCTGGACGATAGACTCGCCTCGCCTCGCCTCGCTCCTCTCTGCCCCGACACGCGGATCCCCCACCAAAACGGGTCGCTCGGGATGGACGCCAACCGTCGCCCAAGCCCTCCGACTAGACGACTGCGCGGCGCCGTAGTCTTCGTCGTCGTCGCCGCTGGCGTCTCGGATGCCCGACATTGAGGATCAACTCCTCTCTCCGCCGGCCTTCTCGATGCTCCCTCTACGACTTTCCCCTCTGCCCCTCTTCCCCCCCTGGTTCCAACGACTGCAACTTCTTCCCCTTCCCCATGACGACTCTTCCCCCCCATTCTTTCAACAAAGATACCTGCCTGCCCGCACAAACGCACGCACATGCCCACACTCCTGCATCTTTCTGTTCTCAACATCAGCATCTTTCCGACACGACACGATTCTCTTTCTCTCGTCCTTTCCCCATCATCGACCTGGCGCCGGCCGGCGCCGTATCAAGACTGCCTTGTATTACACCTTCCATCCCCGTCGCCGGTCTGCTAAGCTCAACGCTTCAGTCGGGCGACGCACAACCGCCGTGGTCGCACTCTGCGCCCATTGCTCTCCTCCCTCCGTCCTCCCCCGATCTCTCCCTCTCCCCTTCCCTCCCTCTCTCCGTTTTCCGCTGTCCCACCTCGTCCCTGTATGACTAGTTCAACCTTGGTCCCTGTATCATCCGCAAGTTCAACATCTGCACAAATCCCCTCGGCGGCCCCGCTCGGTTCCAGGCAGCGATTGATCCTCGTCGTCGTCGTCGTCGTCACAGGGCGGGCTGGGCGTGATTCGGAGAGAGGGGGGGACGGAGTAACATCTACCCGATTGCAGCGGAGGAGCGTATATCCGTGCGTGTTTGGGCCACGGACGCGCAGAACGAGGGAGCGGAAGCAAAGGCCGGGCCGGCTGCGATGACTGCTGCCAGCGCTGCTGCTGCCGGTGCCGCCGCTGCTGCTGAGTCCCTGCATCCGTTGGGCGACGAAGCAAGCAGGCAGGCAGGCAGGCAGGCAGGCAAGCAAGCAAGCAAGGAGCAGCAGCTACCGGTAGCGTCGCGGACAGCTTGGCGCAGGGCCAGGCAGGCAGGCAGGCAGGCGGTCGCGGGCGTGTCATCGTACGATACAGACGCGACGCCGTCGTCGATGTCGGCCCGGGAGCGATACCGTACGAGGATCTCGGCGCGTCTGCCCGCTCCCTCTCGATCGCATGAGCGGGTGCCCCTCCCCCTCGCTCTTCGGTGGGAAGAACGAGCGACGAACGAACGAACGAACGAACGAACGAAGAGAAGCAGGCAGGCAGGGAGGCAGGCCAGGGATCCAAGCTAAGGGGGCCAGGGAAGGAAGGGAGAAGCAAGCAAGCAAGCTGAGGGGGTCTGGAATGCAAGCAAGCAAGCAAGGAGACCTCGAGGGTCGGCTGTCGGTCCGCCTAGCCTAGCCTGCTGCTGGCTGCCCGCCGACGCACGCTTAAAATTCCATTTTCCTCGAGCTGCAGCCGGCCTCTCTCGCTTCACCCGCCTGCCTGTTGGTCTAGTCGCGGGACGTGCATGGCCTAGCCTGGCCTCGAACGCTGCTCACCTGCTCACCTTGCTTGCGCCACCACTCGGCCTGCTCCTCTTGCGCGAGCGACGACGACGACGACGGCGGCGTCGTGTACTCAATTCGGACCTCTCGATGTACATAGTTTGCGCCCGCCCGACAAGAACAGACGGGCGCTGGGGGCCACGGTGGTGAGACCCATTTGGGTGGCGTCGTGCGCTAACCGCCCGCGTAAGGACGGGGAGGCTGATGAAGGCGGGTCGTATGATCCAGGCGGCCGACTCTTCCTCTAGCTGGCCAGCTGCACGCACGCAAGCAAGATCGGCATGTCATACGAACGCCCCCATCTGACGGCGTAGCGAGGGCGGGGCGGGGCGGGGCAAGGCGAGGCGAGGCGAGCCTAAGCAAGCTGCTGCTGTTTTCGAGCGCCGGCCTGCCCTGCCTGCTGGCAGCTGCTGCTGCTGCTGCCAAGCTGGCTGCCTGCCAGACTGCTCTTCTCCGGAGGCACGCACCACGCACCCGCACCCGCACCACGCCCATCCACCGTACGTCGCTTGCTTGCTCTTCTTGCCTGCCTGCCCGCCTGCCTGCAATTGATTTGCTGCCGACGGCGCACCAGCCAAAGCAACCAACCCCGCCGCCGCTCCGCCCCAAACACGCACCCGACCCTGCCTGGCTGCTCGCTTCATCACAACGTAAACGCGAGCAGGCCATCCACCGACCGACCAACCACGGCGTCGAGTTGCGCGTCCACGCCCGCCCTCGTCTCGCCCGCGCTTCGCCTCGTAGGAGTCGGCGCACTTGTCACTCGCCGACCACCGCTGGCGGCGGCGGCGGCGGCGGCGGCGGCGCTTGTCATGGCAGCGGGCGGATGGGTTGAGGCTAGTGGGTGGCTTGGGGGTGTCGGCCAGCTCGGTTGGTCATGGTTCGTTTGAGCGCCTGGCGCGTGCCTAGCCTGTCACCCGGCGTTCCAGGGCCAGCGACGACGAAGACGCTCTCGCTGCTGCTAGGTGTACGCCTGTCAAGCAGACGTAGGGCGGGCACAAGTCAGGCAGGCAGGCAGGCGGGCAGGATCGACGACGGCAAAGCAAGCAAGCAAGCTGCTGAGGCTCTGCGCCCGGCTTTCGTCTGAGATGGAAGGGAAGCCCGTTCGTCATGCGGGCTGCTCGCGTCGCTTGTCCGCTTGGCTTTGCTTCCCTTTGTGCCTGTGCAGGCAGACAGGCAGGCCAGGCCAGGCCAGGCATACGCACGCACGCACGGCGTCTTGCCGCCCAACAACCGACGACAAAGGCAGGCAGGCTGGCTAGGACGATACGACGGACGACGGCGGTACTCCCTGGCGCCACCGGCAGATCAGGCAGGCCCAGGAAGAGGGGCGACGACAACGACGGCTCGTGTCGCGACGACCTCTTGCGTGTTGTGTGGGCGGGCAGCGGAGCGCCTGGCTCTGGGCTGCGAGAGCGAGATGCCTGCCTGCTGGCCATGGCCACGGAACGATAGATGCTGCCCTGCCTGCCTTGGCCTTGGCCCCGTCAGATCCCCCTTGCAGCCGACTCCTGCCTCTGCCCGCCTCTGCCTTAGCTTCTGCTCCGTCGGCCGCCGCTGACCTCTGTCGCTCGAGCCTCTGCACCGCTCATGACTACGGTACTACGGTAGCCTGCGCTGACACCTTGCCCCCGTCCTCGCTCCTCGCTCCTCGACCTCGCCCTCGTTTCTCTCCCCGCCCCCTTCACCCCCTCCCGCTCCCGTCGCTCGCTCGCCCCCTCGCTCTGCCCCTGCCGTCGCCACCTCGCACTAGACGATCCGCTAACTTGCCCGCCGCCACTACCAGCGCATTCCGCCCAGTTCTTCCACCACCGCTATCACTACCACCACCACCACAACCACCACCAACACCATCACCCTTGAACCCCCGTCCAGCGCCGCGCTCGGTCCCAGTCCCCTTGATACGGCTTATTGTCCTGCTTCGCCGTGCCTCGCACCACCTAGCCTGCTATTCGCCATCAGCGACGACGACAACGCCCACCGCCAAGACAACGACCCGGCAAACCACTCAGGTACTTGAACCCACCAGCCTCGTGCAGCATCCCTCTGGCCCGACACTCGCACATACCCCCTCAGGAACCCTGCCCCGGCGCATTGACCCTCCTCGCGGGCCCTTACCTCTCCGCTACCTCCCTGCGTCCCTTCCAGCCGGCCCACCTCGTCCCCCTGCGCTCGTCTACCCCAAGGCGCCACTTATCCCATCCGACACCGCCGCCGCCGCCGCCACTTCGTGCCGCTCGCCACTGTCCCTCCATCGGCATTGCTTGCCATCGAACCTGCTCACCTAGCCTCCTGCCATCTTCCGCCACGACCACCACCATCACCTTCGCTCACGTTCGGCCATCGCTGCCGCCAGACAACCAGAGCGCGAGCGCCCCCTACGCCATTCGACCTGTCCTCGATCTCGCAGGCCACCACGACGTGTCCGTGACGAGGCGGCCTTCGTAGCGTCCACCACAACTTGGCCGATCCGCAGCGCACCACCTGCTCGCCGCCGGACCGCCTGCCCCTGCACGGAGCGGGACACCCACCTCAGCCATGGTCTTTGTCGTCGTCAAGGAACAGCCCTCGAAAAAGTCCAAGCTCAACAACCTCTTCCGCCTTGGAAAGTCGTCAAAGAGCAACAGCCACGACAACGCGCCACCAGCATCGGCGCGCCAGGTCAACACGTCGTCTGCCAGGTCCATCAGCCATCCGGGCCTCGACAGTCCGCCCGCCACGCTGCCACGAGGCGCTCGCAAGACCTGGCAGGATGCCCGCAGAGTCCAGTCCGAGAGCCGCGAGCGACCCGGCTTCGCGTTCCCCGCCGAGCACGACGTCGACCTCACCTCTGAATTCTCTGACGACAGCGGACCGGATTTCGTGACCGGCAGCCCTCGGCAGCAGCAGCAACAGCAGCAGCAGCAGCAGCACGAGCGCTCCAGCTCGCTGCCCATCGATCAGCTTCTGAATAGCACGTCGACCCGCACCATCTCGCCCCACGTCCTCAGCCGCATCGAGACCAGCGATGGCGTCCTCGGCAGGCACGCGCGGCAGCGCTCCCACTTCAGCATCCCCGACGTTGTCATCACCGCCTGCGAAGAGGACGGCGAGGAGGTCCACGTCGAGATCGAGATCCCGCCGGAAAAGCGCCGCAGCTACGTCTTCGCCGAGCCCCCCGCGGCCAGCCAGCAGCCGGACAGATCGGCCAAAAAGGCCAGCGCCAAGGCGCAGAGGAAAAAGCCGACGCCGCTCATCGACCTCGGTCAGGAGATGGCGCAGGGCCTCGCCACTTCCTCCTCGGCAGGCAGCGTTGAGGGCATGGCGGCAGCGCACCAGGGCTCGCCACCACGAGCCGTGGCCTCGACCACATCGTCGGCCAGCTCGACGATGTCCAAGGGCATCGCGAGTCCGCCTAGCAAGCGGACGCGCAAATCGTCGTTCCCCTTGCTTTTTGGGCGGAAGAGCCTCGACTCATCGCGAGCAGCGGCGGCGGCGGCGCCCTCGCAGCCTGGCCCGATGCCCATGACGCCGTGCTCGCCGACGGCGACGTACGGCGAGCAGCACGTCGTGTACTCGACCCACTACGAATCCTCGACGTCGCTGCCGTCGTCGTCGCGAGAGTCGCTGCCGGGAGGACCGCCGAACCGCGGGCAGCTCTTCAACCCGAGCACGGCACTGCCCTCGCCGCCCGAGACGCCGGTGCTGGCGACGCGACCCCTCTCGAAAAAGGAGCTCAAGGCGCGCGAAAAGGAGGAGATGGCGCTCATCCGCGAACTGGAAAAGATCGACAAGATGGTGCGCGAGCACGACAACAAGGCGCGCAAGGCTGCCGAGCGCGCCCACGCCAAGGAGCAGAAACGAGCCGCTGCCGCCGACAAGCAGCAGCAGCAGCCGCAGGCGGCGACAAAGCGCGCCTCGAACGCCTTCAAGCGCATCACCATCTTTTCGGCGGCGAGCAAGGCAGGCCCTGCGGTCAGCGTGGGCCGGCGAGGCAGCGTGATGCGAAAGCGCGAGACGCTCGTCTCGGAGGATGGCAGGGCCAAGGCGCCGGTGTCAGCAGGCTCTGTGACATCGCCCAAGGAAGGCCGCTTCCAGTTTCCCATGCCGCCCTCGACGCCGCCAACGCCGAGGCGCGGCACGCCAGATTCCCCCGGCAAGGGCGCGAGGCCGCCTCCGGTCGTGGTCGTGACAGATGCCGAGGACGAGTCTGTTCGCGGACCGGCGTCGCCCGCCGCTCGGAGCGACGGGCAGAAGGATAGCGAGGAGCTCGACCAGAGCACATGGCGCTCTCAGGACTGGGCAGACCTCGACCCACGGCGGTCCAGCACGTTTACAAGCCTCATCAAACGCAACGAGCCGTCGAGCGGATCGACGCGGCCCGCCGCACCACCGAGCTCATACCGGTTCGCAGCGGCAATCGATGAGGACGAGGAGGACGCCGCCGGCGACGGAGAGGAGCGGTCCGGCTTCTCGCCCAAGCTCTCGAAGCGCGGCAGCGTCCAGAGGGCGCTCGCCATGGCCGACGCCGAAGAGACGATGCTGCGGAAGCGGTCCTCGATCCGACGGCGGGGGGACCGTTCGCCGCAGCCACAGTCGCCGCCGCTACAAGGGCCGCAATCGCCGCAACTGCAGCAGCAACACCAGCCGCAGCAACAGAAGCGTAGCTCGCGGCGGCTCAACAGCTCGGGCGGCCTCAGCAGCAAGCGTTCGTCGGTGGCATCCGACACGCGGCGCCGCAGCCTGATCCGTCAGCTGGACGCGTTCGAAGGATGGGAGGTCGCCGACCAGCCAGAGCTCGAGCGCCAGACCAGCCTGGATATGGCCAACTGGGTCGACAGCCTCGATGGCCCCAGCCAAGAGCAGGGCGACGGTGACGACGGAGTCGACTTCCCCCTCCCTTCGACGGCGTCGGCCATGATGCAGGAGATGCTCCACGTCGACCGCGTGCTCAAGGACCTGCAGGCGGCTCAGGCGGCCCAGGCGGCCGATGGCTCCAGCAGCGCTGCCGGTTCAACGAGCAGTGGCGGCAGCAGCGAGGCCAAGCTGGCTGCGACGCCCCGCAGCAGTGCCCGGGAACTCGACGGAAGCCTCGACGACGGCCAGAGCACGCCGCGCGCCAGCGTCGCGGGCATCTCGCGGCCCAACATCCCGACCATTTCTTTCACGCCGGCCTCGGTCGACTCCGGGCTAGACCAGATCGGCGCGCTGGGCTCTCCGATCCCGACCGACCGGGCATCAGGCATGCCCTCGCGCGACAGGAGCGCGCGCTTCTCGCGGCCCACCAAGTCCGACAAGCGGCGCGACTCGAACCCGGCCTCGCCGACGTCTCCTCGCTCGCCCGTCCATGCGCGCCCGGCCGACGCCGAAGTCCGCTGCGCCGGATCGCCGCCGACGACGTCGTCCTCGTCGAGCTCGTGCGCATCGACGTCATCGACGGCGTCGTCGCCGACGACGAGCGCCACGACGACGTTTTCGTCGACGGCGTCGTCCCCGGTCTCGCCCAGCCGCAAGGCCGAGTTCCGCATCTCGATGGCGCCGTTCCAGCCCATCGACCTGTTTGGCGTCGACGTCGACGGCATCGTGGGGACCGCCGACGACATCTGATGGCCCTGCCACGCACCGTCCTGCGCCCTCCCTCTTGCCTGCCACTCTCCTTCCTTTCACCTCTCTCTCTCTCTCTCT
>NW_006920871.1:1059759-1066763 GCF_000417875.1 Pseudozyma flocculosa PF-1
CTCTCTCTCTCTCGCGCGCGCGCGCAACATTACCTGCTGCCCTTTGCCTTCCCTCGCAACCCCCCTATACCAGCGAGCGCCGCCCTTTGAGGGCGTTCGCCACGGCTACCTGGACCCCGTATACCTTTCCACCCCAGCCCTCGCCGCCATCGGCAAGCCTGGTCTGCCGTCATTGTATCTGTGCCGTGCTCTATTCTACACTCTGTCCCAGCCTAGGCTATCCTGGCCTCGTCCAGCCTATCCCCGCCCAGCCCAGGCGTTCCTGCCGACAAGCTGCCTTTGTCGTGCTCCCGATCTCCGCCCTTCTTTAGTGTACCTGTCTCCTTCGAGGGGATCCGCGCGGAATCCAAACCAAACTGTCGCGTCGCACCAGTCTGCGTCAGCGTTGCCTTCTTGGAGCTTGCCGCTGCCATTGAGAGAGGGAGAGGGGGGAATGGGGTGGGGCCGGAAAGCCTGCGCCGCTGTGGGGCTGCAGCCAGAGCGAGGGGCCGCAGCCCCAGGACCGAGGGCGTCCGTGCGCTTCGCTCCTGCGAGTCGCCTCCACACCCTCACTCAGCCGTCGACCGCAGACGCTTTCCTGCGCCACCACCACCACCACCACCACCACCATCATCATCGCCATCACCACCCTGCCACTCTCTCGACCCACAAAGTGATCCTGCTCGATAAGGATCCCCGCTATCCGCCGCCTGCCGACCTCGTCGCCGGTCCAGTCGCCGTGGCCCTGCGCATGACCCTCGACGATCTCTTGGTCCAGGCGTGACCGCCGGGTCTTCCAGCCAGGACTTGCACCCTCCCCCCTCCTCTCGATAGACGAAACGCAATAGAGCGCCTCTGAATAAGACACGGATGTCTTCGCGCCAGTACGCCCACCCCAGCATCGGCGGAAGCAGCAGCAGCAGTGGCCCTGGTGACGATCTCGACCGGCGCCAATCTAGAAACCCTCTCCGACAGCAGCAGCAGCAGCAGCAGCAGCAGCAGCCACCGCGATCAGGCAACACCATGAGCGGCTACCACCTTCGCTCCCGGGCTGGCGGCCTTCTCGCCTCGGGATCCAACTTCCTCGCCACCAGGGACTGGCAGGGCATGGCCAGTACGGTCAAGCAAAAGGTCGCCGATGCCGGTGCCTACACACAGCAGCAGTCACACCGGCAGTCCTTCCAGCAGGATCCAAGCGCCCGGCAGAGGAACGGTCCACGCAGGTCGATGAGCACCTCATCGACCGCCACGAACCCCGCCTTCCGGCCCACCCAGCCCAACGAAGGCCTAACGAGCCTCAACGCGCTCAAGCCGGGACAGGAGAACCCAGTCCTGCTGCCCGGATGGGCGCAGCGCAACGTCGCGCGCGACCGCCATCCGCAGAGCTGGTCGGCCCCCGACGCCCCCGAGGATCTCGAGGACGGCGAGATCGAGCTGCAGATCTCGATCGATGGCTTCGTCGCCAAGACGCTCGACGCCCCCACCCGCAGCCAGCGCCTCTTCAACCAGATGGCCCGACAGCTCGCTGCGCTGCCTCGCCTGCCCTCGACCGCCCTCGATAGCCAGATGTGGGACAGCAGCACCACGCTGACCGAAGAGCCGCAAGATTTGGCCGCAGGCACCTCATCAACCCCACAGCAGCAGCAGCAGCAGCAGCCGTCGCCGTCGCGCGAAGATGAGCCGGCGAGTTTCAGGGACAAGGCCATCAGCAAGCTAATGGAGGGCGCCGACGAGGAGACGCTCGTCAGGCTCATGGAGAACCTGGGCGCATTCCCCACCGAAGTTTCGAGCGCCGAGGCCGCCTCGAAGCTTGAAGGCAGGACGCTCCACGGACCACACTCGCAGCGCAAGGACACGGCAGACGCGGCGGCAGCCAAGCCGTCGTCGACCGCCTCCGCCGCCGCCAGCAGCAGCAGTCAACTCGATGTACCCGGCGGCTTCAGCAGGCCGAGCCGGCAGAACACGGCGTCGTCGACGTCGTCGAGCGCCAGCACGCTCGGCGGCTCGCTCTTCTGGGCGGACCGCACCGCCGAGGAGCTGCACCGCCTCCACCGCAACCTGGGAGAGCGCCTCCGCGCCTACTGGATCTACCGCTCCACGCACAAGGACGTCAACATCGAGATCTCTCCCGTCGTCCGCGGCGAGGCGCTGCGGTCCTCTGGAGGCGAGCGGGTGCTGCTGGCGGCAACGCGCCTGACGACCGACTCGACGGGCCAGTTCTCGCACCGCCTGGTGGTACCGTGGCACATGATCTCGGGCTTCTGCAGCTTCCACTCGTCGGTCGCGCCGCGCGACATTGACGGGGTCGAGATCCGCGCCGTGCTGCCGTCGCCGTCGCCGTCGCGGATCTTGGAGCCGGGGACGGGGGCGCCGACGGGCAACGACGACGACGACACGCGGGCGACGCCGTGGCTGCGCTACCCGCTCACAGAGGACGGCCACCGCAAGGTTCGCGTCATCTCGGACATCGACGACACGGTCAAGCAGACCGGGGTGCTGCTGGGCACCAAGCGGATCCTGCGCAACGTATTTGTGCTGCCTTTTGAGGAGGTCGAGGTGCCGGGCGTGGCGGCGTGGTACCAGTCAATGGTGTCGATGGGCGTGGGGCTGCACTACGTGACCAACGCCCCGCTGGAGCTGCACCGGCTGGTGAGCGACTTTTTCGCCGCCGTCAAGCTGCCGTTCGGCCACCTGACGCTCAAGCACTACCCGAGCGGGACGCGCAGCCTGCTGGCGAGCTGGCTCGAGCCGGCGGGCGAGCGGAAGCGGGCCAACGTCGTCAAGATCCTCGACGAGTTCCGCCAGTCGCAGTTTATCCTCATCGGCGACTCGGGCGAGCTGGACCTCGAGCTGTATACGGCGCTCGCCGCCGAACGCCCAGGCCAGGTGCGCGCCATCTTTATCCGCGACGTCAGCTCGCCGCGGCCGGGCGACGCCAGAAGTCCGACGTCGACTGCGGTGCCGCCGCTGTCGTCGTCTTCGGCGTTTGGTGCGGGGCTGCCGGCGACTGGCTCTGACGCTGACGCTGTCGGTGGAGCGGGGAGCGGGGGAGCAGGTGAGACGCTCTCCAAGCCTCCGGCGGCCGCACTGCCGCCGTTGCAGGATGGCGTCGAGCCTGCGCTGGCGGGATCCGCTGGCGGCGGTGTCGGCGAGGGAGCGAATGGCGACCTGAGCTTTTTCCAGCCGTCGTATCCTCCGTTGGACCCCTCGGCGGCAGCAGCAGCGGCGTCGTCGGCATCGTCGTCGTCGTTGCCGCTGTCGTATCCGGCATTGGCGTCGAAGCCGGGCGGACTGAGCGATGCGGACCTGAAGCGCAAGCAGGCGTTCCAGTCGCGGCTGCTGCGGGCCACGTCGAAGCTGCCGCGCACCACCGTCTTCCGGCTCTTCTACGAGGGCGGCGACGTCGAGTCCGAGGCGCTGCGGCTGGTCCGCGAGCTCCAGAGCGGCACCCGGCCCGCCGACAGGTAGCGCAGCCGGTGATGGGGGCAGAGAGTTGTCGAGAGTGGCGGGACGGGTGGGCAGGGGGTAGATACATAGATAGATGCGGGCGTGACGCGGGTTGACGCGCAGTCGTGGTCTCATTCAATATGTGGCGCGTTATATTGTTGGCCTCGTTTCGATGACGGGCGCTAGGCTCGCTTGCGGCGGCTTTGCCCCTCGGTCACCGCATGGCCTGGCCAGGCCGCGCGGAGAAATTCGAGCACCGTGCGCCCGCCCAAATTTCCGGGGTGGCAGCCACCCACCACCAGCAGCAGGCGGGCAGAGGGGCAGGCAGGCAGGCGGGCAGGGCAGCTTGGCAAGGCTGTGTGGCTGCGTCGCCGGGCAGCCAGAGAAGAGAGAACAAGGCAGGGCAGGGCAGGGCAGGCAGGGGAAAAATCGATCGAGGGGACCAAGCGCATGCTGCACGCTTTCCACCTGGGCGTCCTCGCCTGGCCTGGCCTGGCCACCTGCCTCACCACCGTCCTTCGCTCTTGACCACCACCACCACCACCACCTCAAGCTGGCCAGCCAACCCACCGCCCTTTGTCTCTGGCCCGCACTTACCTTGTTCCCGTCGGTCGGTTCTCCCCTTGCGCATCGTCGTACTAGACGGGGGAATACGTCTGCCATCTGCCTGGCGCAGATCGGCCCCGCCTGGACCTTCGCTCGCACGCCTTTCGCACTCGCACCGACTCAAGCACCATAGACCAACCGGCGCCTTTTGCATCCACTCACCGCCAGTTCCGATCCCTGTCCTCGCATCGTCCGCAGCGGTCTCGCCCTCTGCGTCCGCCATCGCTCGGCCACCACCCGGCCACCGCCGCCCAGCATGGACCCGTCCAAGTCTCACGAGTCCTTCTCCGACGCCCTCCGCGCCACCGCATCGCCGCCCTACGAAATGCCCACGGAAGGCCTGCCCCCCATCTACGCCAGCCGCACCAACCTCGCCAGGCTCGAGGGCGCCAGCACCAGCGACGTCAACCTCGACGCCAAGGGCAAGCGTGCCTCGCCCACCAGCGCCGCCGCCGATGCCGACCTCGCCGCCGGCTCCAGCGAGCCCATCTCACTCTCGCGCTCCAGCACCGGCCCCAACCGTATCAACATCTCGGACCCGCTCGCCGACTTCCGCGCCCGCAACCTCGAAAAGCCAGAGGGCCTCGGCGACAACTCCGACTACCCTCCACGCGAGACCAACCGCCTCCCCAGCGGAGGCAGCGGAGGTCCTGGAGGAGCGGGGGCCGGTGCGGGTGCGGGCGCAGGCGCGGGTCGTCCACCCACGGCTCCCTTTGGCCGCCCGCAGCTCATCCGCCGCGACAGCGACATGTCGAGCGAGGGCGACCAGGACTACGACGACTTTGACTGGAGCGACGAGGAGGACGTCGAGGAGGCCGCCCGCTTCGAGCGCGAGCAGGCAAAGGCGGTTCGCATGGGCCGCCTGAGCGTATGGAAGATCGTTCGCTTCCTTGCCACCACCTTTGTCGGCAACCTCATCGTCTCGCTCATCCTCATCGTCCCCGCCATCGTCATCCAGTTTGTCTACCGCCCGCAGGGCGCCAGCTCCGACGCCGACGCCGCGCACCGCGACTATGTCGCCGACAATGTCCAGGCGTGGTTTATCTGGGCTGCCTTCAACCTCCACGTCGAGTGGTGGCTCCACATCTTTGTCGAGCTCTTTCCGACGTTCGTGCTCGGCGTCATCCGCCTGATCTGGGGCAGGCCCAGCCAGAGGGTGCTCAGCCTCGCCGAATACTTCAACGCCATCAAGGGCTACATCAAGCCCGTCTTCTACGCCGCCCTGAGCTGGGGCTCGTGGGCCATCATCTTCACCAGCATCTACGGCCTCTACAACCGCAGCGACCCGCAGAACGGCCGCGCCGCTTACCTCTACCGCATCTACCAGATCATCGAGTTCGCCTTCTTCTTCATCCTGGTCATCTGCGCCGAAAAGATCATCATCAAGTACATCGCCATGTCCTTCCACCGTAGCGCCTATGCCGAGCGCATCGCCAAGGTGACCAAGTCGCTCAAGGTCTTCGACTACCTCCGCGACCACAAGCCCAAGCACAAGGGACGCGACAACAACTCGACCTTTGGCATCCCTGCCCGGCCCACCAACCGCGGCTCGCCCACCGTCAGCGGCGCCGCCACGCCCGTGTTGCCCACTGAGTTCGGCAACGGCAGCGGCAACGTCACCGACAGCGAAGGCGCGGCGCACCGGCCCGGCAGCGGCGGCGGCGGATCCGGCACCTCGACGCCCAAGCACAGCTGGCTCAAGAAGCACAGCAAGAAGCGGCCCGTCCAGGGCTCGCTCGGTGGCGGCGCCACCATCTCGGCGGCGCTGCCGATCCCCGCTGCGGGGGAGGCGCCGGCCCGCGGCGATGGACGCTCGCGGATCATTGCGCGCGCCACGCGCGGAGGGCGCTCGATCAAGACGACGGCGTCGCAGGCGAGCACGCTCGCGCGCGTCGCCATGAACGACCCCTTTGGCCTGCTCAACAACGAGACGCTGGGCGTTGGCACCGACGTCAACAGCCCGAGCGAGGCCAAGCGGCTGGCGCGCGGCATCTTCCTTGCCTACCGCGGCTCGCACAAGCGCAGCTACCTGATCCCCTCGGACTTCAACGTGGCGTACAAAGACCCGGAGGCGGCCAAGGATGCCTTCGCCGTGTTTGACCGCGACGGCAACGGCGACATTTCCCAGACCGAGATCAAGAACACGGTGCTGCAGGTGTACAAGGAGCGCCGCTTCCTCAGCCGCTCGATGCACGACGTCAACCACGCCGTGGGCCAGCTCGACGCCATCATGCTCGTGCTCGCCTTTGTCGTCATCCTCTTCATCGCGCTCGCCATCTTCAACGTCGACATCTCGAAGCTGATCTCGACCGTCTACTCGCTGGCCATCGCCTTTGCCTTTATCTTCAAGTCGTCGGCCGCCAACGTGTTTGACTCGATCATCTTCATCTTTGTCACGCACCCCTTCGACACGGGCGACCGCATCTCGATTGACGGCTCCGTGTTTGTGGTCAAGAAGATGTCGCTGCTGTCGTGCCTGTTTGTCAGCGACCTCAACCAGGACGTCTACATCGCCAACACGATCCTCGCCGCCACCAGCATCGTCAACATGCGCCGCTCGGGCTACATGTGGGAGAGCATCGCCGCCCAGTTTGCCTACGACACGCCCCTCGAGAAGCTCGACGCCGTCGAGGCCGACATGATCCACTGGCTGCAGACTGAGCCCGAGCGGCTCTTTGTGCCGAGCACCGCCATTGTGCCGCAGTCGATCGACTACATGAACTCGTTTGAGTGCACCATCGGCATGACGCACGCCGACAACTGGCAGGACTGGGGCCGCCGCTTCTACCGCAAGAATGCCTTTTTCGCCGCCTTCTGCTTCTACTGCAAGAAGCACGGCATCCGCTACGCCAACTCGGTGCAGCCGGTCGTCTACTGGACCGACGACGCGGCGCAGCTGCCGCCCAGCTACGACGGCAACGGCGGCGACGATGGCGAGGAGGACGGCCGCCAGGGCCTGGCGCCGGGCGACG